>NC_048565.1:64075437-64375437 GCF_013265735.2 Oncorhynchus mykiss
CGGGGTAGGCTGTCATTGTTAAATAATAATTTTTCTTAACTGACTTGCCTAGTGTTTTGTTTGGTAAATTGTTTTGTAAATATGAATTCACATTTGTAGTGCCACTAAATATCTCAAAGCACACACAGCAACGCGTGTTAATGAGTTCCGAGAGCCGGCTACTGTTTGAAAATCCACCCCAACAAGCAATAGCCTACTCACATGTGGTCAACTACTTCAGCATTGTTTCGCGCTGCTCTGAGACAAGCAAGACTACTTAATAAACATACACATTTTTTAAAATTGTATAAAATCCCCTTAGATATTAATTTAGAACCCTCTAAATTGAATTATATCTACTACTGTACAAGGCAATTTTATGGATCTGCCAGTATTTTCATTTAGAGATTCCGGTAAAGAAATGTGTATGTAGAGGGGTAACATTCTTCACCAGTTCTCTTAGCATTTTGCACAATTGTGTGATAAACCTACCAGTTGGTGTAACTGTAATGTTAATTCTCTTGAGAGGAATTTTGCTCTTCACTATCACAATATTAAAAACGTTCAAATGCATTCATGAATTAAATAGCTTTAGCCGACATGTCGCAGTTCATCTGATGAAGGATTGACTCGATCTATAAGCTCAGGACAATAGTAAAATGGGCAATAAGATACACCGCAAGATAGGGAACACATATATAACCGTAGAGAATGGTTGCAGGTCGGACGGCCATCTAACATGTGCAGATCGAAGGGTCATTGCGGGGTTCTGGGCCGGGAGGGTGGCTTCGGCTCTCGCTCAAGCTTGGATCCCCGCATCGCCATGTTGCGCCCAACCGGCTCCATCCCCCCTTTCCCCATTAGGCACGGCCGCATGGCGCACCCCCTTTCCCCGTTAGGCACGGCCGCATGGCATACCCCCAATATCAAGGTGCACATGGGCCTATTTAAATAATGAATATGAATTCAGAGGGCAGAAATTATAACATTTTAAAGCATTACAGTTTTAAGAATTGTGTGTGTTCAATTATTTGTGACATTGTGGCATTTAAAGCATATAGAAGTTAGAAGCAATAGGATTTGAAGCAATAGCCTACCGGCGTGTAGTCAGCACCTATGGTCTTGATAAATCAATTTTATTTTTATTTTCACTGAATCTTTGTTTGGGCATTGGTTAGACTACAATTAGGGTGTGGAAATGTTAACATTATTTTGCTTTTAGTACTGTAGCCTACTCCCAACCGGTCACGTTGTACAGCGCCAACCCTGGTTATGTTTAACATTTTTCATGGAATAGAAACACCATAATATTAATCAAATTAATTAAGCTAAATCTCTTAAAATGAATCCCATATACTCTGTTCTTACAAAAAAGGTTTTAAATTCTCTAGTACAGACAATATTAAAGACTCTCAAAGATGCCCTCTGGTGGTCAAACTAGCAACAACTAGCATTAATGGCAACAACGGCTGACAATTAAATAACGTGCCATAGAATTCTGAGGCAGCCCGCAAGGTATGCTAGAGTATGATGCAACTTTTACAGGAAGAACTACTTATAGTGCCTTCAGAAAGTATTCACACCCCTTGACATTTTCCACATTTTGTTGTGTGGCCTACACACAATACGCCATAATGTCAAAGTGGAATTATGTTTTTCTAATATTTTACAAATTAATAAAAAATGAAGAGCTGAAATGTGGAAAGCCTAAATACGTTCAGGAGTAAAAATGTCTAAAAACATGTTTCACTGTTTTCATTTTGGTGCATTATGTGTAGATGGATGGGAAAGAAGATATTTAATCAATTTTGAATTCAGGCTGTAAAACAAAATGTGGAATAAGTCAAGGGGTATGAATGCTTTCTGAAGGCACTGTATGTTACAACTGCATGTTTCAATGATCTGCGGTTATAAATATAAGATGGTCCAAAAAATGTATACTCTGTGACATCACATGGTAGGATTAAAGGTAAGGGAGGATATTTTATTGCTCCCTACGTCGCCGTGAATAAACTGGTATTGTGCTGGAGACAATGAAAATTATTGGAATTGCCCTATAACTGCCGAGAATGCTGTTATTAAGGTATTTCCGTAGTAGGTGACGTCAGAGGTCTGCATGTGGGAGAAGTCGGGGCTCAGGGATGATAGATGAGTGTTTGGCCTAGTACACTGCTCAAAAAAATAAAGGGAAAACTTAAACAACACAATGTAACTCCAAGTCAATCACACTTCTGTGAAATCAAACTGTCCACTTAGGAAGCAACACTGATTGACAATAAATGTTGCATGCTGTTGTGCAAATGGAATAGACAACAGGTGGAAATTATAGGCAATTAGCAAGACACCCCCAATAAAGGAGTAAACTTTCTCTCTCTCTTGCCTTTGCAGTATCCAATAATGGAATGTCTGAGTGGTATAGAAAGACTCTTGTCCAAAGAATTTCAACATCCAAAAGTGGATAATGAAACAATATTTCTAAACATAAAGAATGTGGGAAATGGTCGGTGGGGATCCAAACAATGATTATGTCGTATCATGTGTGGTGTTATTAAAGACGGTCTAACGGAAACATTGTAACTTTAACCTCTACGGGTTCGCCCCTCCATCACACAGACACATGGGACTGTTGAGCTAACGTAGGCTAATATGATTAGCATGAGGTTGTAAGTAACAAGAACATTTCCCAGGACATAGACATATCTGATATGGGCAGAAAGCTTAAATGGTTGTTAATCTAACTGCACTGTCCAATTTACAGTAGCTATTACAGTGAAAGAATATAATTATTTTTTTTGAGGAGATTGCACAGTTATGAATTTGAGAAGGTATTAATAAATCAATTAGGCACATTTGGGCAGTCTTGATACAACATTTTGAACAGAAATGCAATGTTTCATTGAATCAGTATAACACTTTTTGCATACAGTGCTGCCATCTAGTGGCCAAAATATAAATTGTGCCTAACCTGGAATAGTACATTATGGCCTTTCTCTTGCATTTCAAAGATGACGTGACAAAAAAGAAAAGAAACGCATGTTTTTTTCTTTGTATTATCTTTTACTAGATCTAATGTGTTATATTCTCCTACAATCATTTCACATGTCCACAAACTCCAAAGAGTTTCCTTTCAAATGGTATCAAGAACATGCATATCCTTGCTTCAGGTCCTGAGCTACAGGCAGTTAGATTTGGGTGTGTCCTTTTAGGCAAAAATAGAAAAAAAGGTTC
This sequence comes from Oncorhynchus mykiss, assembly GCF_013265735.2. Taxonomy (NCBI): domain Eukaryota; kingdom Metazoa; phylum Chordata; class Actinopteri; order Salmoniformes; family Salmonidae; genus Oncorhynchus; species Oncorhynchus mykiss. The sequence goes on from NC_048565.1 coordinate 64,078,645, forward strand.
CAATCCTGTTAAGAGCTTTCACAATGTAAATGTCAGAGTTACATCTAAATGTTGTAAAACATACGTGATTAAATATGAAACTATTTGTGAGAAGATGAAATGTGATTTTAGATTTTAGAGATAATTGTTTATCATATGAAGTTTTACCCAGTCAGTAAACACACCCATGTGAGCACAGACATCATGCCAAAGGAATGGAATACCCCTTTTACCAGTTTGCTTATAAAGGACTCCTAAAGAATTAACACATTTGACCAAAACATGCTGAGTTGCTGCCGGTGTGGAAAGTGGTTATAGCAGTACCCTGAATAATCAACCATTGAGACCACGTGGAGCGGTGGCTACTCGTTGAAATGGTTGCAATTTAAATATAGACCAGTACATCCCCGGGTTGCTACTGGCATGTAAAATGGTTTAAAACTACTAGATAGTAATACAGGCAGAGCGAGCTGAATACGTGACAAATGGTCTAAAATTACAAGACCCTCTGAAACTCAACGAGTGAAGAAGACTAAGACATGCACCGCTTGCAACTCTGCATTATTTTGTTAGTTAGTAATAAATAATTAAATCAATTTGTGTAAACTGAGTAATCATGTAGACTAGGGTTCGTGCAGATTTATAGAATATTGCGATTCAGAATGAGACTGATATGAGGTAAAAATACATTAATAAGTGACTTATCTATAGATATGAATATATCTTACAGGAGTTTCATTCGGGAGAGTGTAACTTGCTAAATACGTTTTCTCATGTTATACGTTTTCCCAAGTTACTGTGGAGAGGGGGTGGGGGGTTGAGGAGATGGTGATGCAGTGTGGTGGGGTAGGGGAGTCAACCCCATGTGGAATCCTTCTTTTCAGATCTTGTTTCATTGTAATAGCGCTTCCCGGGGTCCCTGCTCACACAGAGACGAGGCCGGTGTCAGCCGAGGCAGTGCTCACGCATTTCACAACAGATTAAGTCAGTCCAGCACAGCCCCTGCAGAGATCTGAGTAACACTTTCCACAGCCACTCTCCCTCCTCTCCACCCTCTCCCACTCCTCATCCCTCCCACTTCACACCCGCACACTTCCATCAAAACCGCTCTATACCTCTTCCATCTTTTAATGGCAATCCTACCCCCCCCCCCCCCTCTCTCCTGCCTTCTCGCGTAGGAACAATTCCTCTGGCGCATGGCACGACATTCCAATCCCGCTCTACAGCAAGATGAATGGGATACATCTAGATCACTGTAGATCTCTGTATAATTTATTTCAACTATTCTTTTTCCAATCATGCCAAATATGGTGAGGGTCTGGAGATGTTATGTGCAGCAGTGTTGGTGTAACTGCAATCATTGTACATGTCAGAATACCTAAGTCAGAATCGGGATACAAATTAGACCACGGAAGTTAATGTTTCAAGTTTTATTAGTGGCATGTATGGGATACACATGGTATACACCATCCAACAAAATGTAATCTATATTCAAGGCCATAGTGCCTAGTAGACTGAGTAGACTGTTATGCATGAAGGATCCTTCCACCTCAAGGTAAAAATGTGATCATGCAACTTAATTTCTCAAATGCCAACTAATGACTTTTGAAATTTGATGAACTATTTCAATGTGCCCTTTTGAGTGTACCCTTTTGACCTCCTCCCCCAGCCCAAGGCTAAGTCAGAAGAGGCATTCATTCCCCAGTGACAGGCAGGAAGGGAGAACAGGTGAAAACATATGGCGTCAGCCACATCCTCAGTGTGCAGTTGAAATGTTAGTTGGCGGCGCACTGGATGCTTCGCCTGTCAGGTTAAATTAAAAGATGTGCTTTTTTTTCTTTCTCCTGAGAATATAAATGTTTCTGCTGTGAAATGGGATTTGACGAAAGACTGTGCTGTTCTCTTACGAGATTATTCATCCCCGCTCTGTTGGGACTTGTGCAACGTCCTCAGACCCTCACCCACTCGAAGACATTGAGGATGGCACAGCAAAAAAAGTCCTTGTGGGTTCTGTGTCTGAGGTGTTCAGATAAAGAAACGGATGTTTCTTTCTTCCCTGCTATCCTAGCTCCCAAAGCTTTTTGACTTATGGTTGGAGAGGAAAACTCTCTTGCCGAATACTTCATACTTCTTCTCCCAGGCTACTGTGTTCTGAATTCTAAACATGACTCCCCTAAATACCCTGAGCGTCAAACGTATTCTCCAAATGTGCACCTTCAGCTGTTTTACCCAACTTAGCAATAAAGTTAGGAAAGTTATTTTAAATAAATTCATAAAATCGGCACCAGATAATGCATGGTTATTCTTTGGCAGCCGTGTATTTCATGCGTAGTGTGCAACCTTTTACTGGCATCTATTGCAATGATGGCCTAGAAATAGTGGGTTAACCGCCTAGCCAGCATACAGCATACAGTTTTTTTGTTGTAAAAGAGCCATTAAAGCCTAGTGTATCTGTGTGTGTGTGTGTGGGGGGGGGGGGGGGGGGCTTGCTGATTGTCTGGGAGTCTTTTCAATGGGATTTTCCAGCCTATTACCCATAGATAATTAAGCTGACGTATTGCTAACTTGGTAGATACAACTGTCATGGCCTCTGCAAACTCTACAATGACGTACAATGAAATATCCAAGCATGGTTGAGCCACCCTCAATCAACTCTGGCTTTTTTCTTAATTTCTTAGATTTTTTTACAAGATTTTGTAAAATGTGCATGGTGGTTTGGTTTAATCATGTAGGATCTCATGTTTGTAATGCAATATGTATACATCACACTACTGCCTCTCCAGAGCAATTGTTCACTGTTCAAGTCAAGAATTTACTACATACAGTGAAGTTGTAATACTTGTGAAAGTCAATACATGGTCGATACTAGCTTTGTGTGCACAAATACAACATGCTACTGTAAGGATTTTAATGATGGCAAAAGCTTTATCTTCCGCTCCTGCTCAACAGACCGCCAATTAGCGTACAATGCTACCCACAACAAAAATAGATTTTTCTTGAGTTACCCAAGACAGAGTCCCATTGACCTTCAAAGTGATTAGTGATTAAGGGCCGAGCATTGAGAAAAATAAAATCTCTGTGGTTGAGCCACTGACGGATGCGTCTGACGGATCCATCGTTCACAGTTATCTGGGCGCTCACATCGCCTAGTCACTGCTCAGAGAATCAGGCACGAGTAATGGATTGGATATGTGCAAAGCCTCCTTAATGGGTCCAGCTGGGGAGTACTTGATGCTGTGTAGGCCTAGAGAGAGTAGAGAGCCACATGTTTCGCTCCTCTCCTCTCTCAAACAATGACCAAAAATAATGTCCGGTGCAATAATGCAATTCCCACGGAGTGCAAACAGTGATGCAAATGTAAATGCCTCCAGTACTGAAGAAAGGAAGCGATTGACAGGAAGCATCTTGATACATCACTGACCCTTCCAGCAGCCATTAAAAGGCACTGCAGACACAACTCGACAACCCCAAGAAAAACCTATTGGCAGGATTCATACATAAAATATATGCTTTTAATTGTTGGAATACGTCTGCTTTTGTCAGACAGTACTCCATGTAATGCCTATGAATCTTTAGGGGCACAAGATATGGAATTCACAGTAAGCTAAGCATTATTTAGGTAGGAATGTCTCCCAAACCTAAAATTTGGTCTGGCCAAGTGTGTCTCTTCAAAAAAGGTCTGGGATTGTATGTCTGGCAAATGACCCTGTGTATATATCTACAACTTTTGGTTGAGGCACTGTAAGTAAATAGGAAGGGTAACACTTTACTTGAACACCCAGAGTCATAACACGTTACGACTTGGTCATAACCAGCTGACATTACTTGTCAAAACCTGTCATACCTGTAATATGGTGATAACACTGTCATGACCCATATATTTACACCTGTTGTGACGTATATTGTGATATTTTGTGGCTGGTTATGACACCTGTATAAGAGTGGCAAAAAACCACATTTATCCCTGCAAAGAAGATTCCTTTCATTGGATCGTTTTTTCTTCATTCTTAATTAATTCTCTACAGTCAAGTTTTTTTCCCATCATATTTGTAATAACTAACATTAGGGCTACCCGGTGTCAATTTACTTGGACTAAGAAAGTGCACTTTATGACACTGTCAAGAGGTATTGTGAACATCATAATCATATAAGCCAGATACTGTAGGCCTATCCCATACATGCCCTTATGTCAAATAGTGTCTTGTCCTGCTCCTGAAATCTGCTCCTGCATTCATCCCAGTCATCAGCAACACAGCACTGGGGTAGGTGCACGTATGACATCAATGTGCACGCAATTACAATGATAATTTAATATGTTTAATTTCAGAAAATGTTATATAACATAAACATACTATGGTGTAATGGAATGTTTTGCCTTCTGTCGTAGGTTTCGTGGGTTTTGACACTCTTATGTAAGTGTCATAATCAGCCATTAAATAACACAATATATGTCAAAACAGGTGTCAATATATGGATCATGACAGTTTTATAACCATATTATGACAGGTTATGACAGGTTATGACAGGTTACAAGTTATGTCAGCTGTTACGAGGTATTATGACATGGTTATGATCGATAGCATGTTATGACGCTGGGTGTCAGGTAAAGTGTTACCATAGGAAGTGTGTGCTTGTTATCTTCTTCTTTTTTTAGATGGATGGATCTTAGTCCAGACTGGTTCAGTAAATGTGACTCATCACCTAGATTCGGTCTTATGTAGCAAAATGTGAAATGGTGTTTTTTACATTGGATAAAAGTAGAGACACAGAGCTACAAAATGGTATATCATACATTGCAGTTGAGGAACAATGGGAAAGTAATTCTGCTTTGAAAGTTGATCAACTTGTAAACTCACTTTTGAGAAAATCACCTTTGAATGCTTTGGTCTCTAGTGAATTGATCTTCTTTGTCTACACTCATTCAGCATCGTTCACACCCTCTTAAGCTTTAGCCCCACCCATCTCGTTTTGCTCTTGGAGTGCACACTTGACGCTCAGGCCGATGATTTGTTTACCTCTGGATAACATAAAAACAGCCTAACCAGCTCAGCTGGCAACAATTTCATTACGCTTTTTTTGCAGACGTTTACTGACACCGGCCATATTCAACGGGTGTTGTACACACGTCACGTAACGTTAGCTAACGTTAGCTAGTTAAACAACAATGAACAAAGTGTGAACACTGCCTAACATTAGGCTCTAACAATAAAAGCAAACGTCTCTGGGAAACAAACAATAACGTCAACTAAGGAGGCAGCCATCTAACATTAGCTAGCTAGCAAACAGTACACTTTAGCTTGAAATGGAACCACTTTCTTTCAAACTTAGAAATGTGTAATATATGAAAATGCAGCTAGCTAACCCTAGACTAACTTACCTACATACAGTGGGGCAAAAAAGTGTTTAGTCAGCCACCAATTGTGCAAGTTCTCCCACTTAAAAATATGAGAGAGGCCTGCAATTTGCATCATAGGTACACTTCAACTATGACAGACAAAATGAGGAAAAATCCAGAAAATCACATTGTAGGATTTTTAATGAATTTATTTGCAATTATTAGTATTTGGTCACCTACAAACAAGCAAGATTGCTGGCTCTCACAGATGTGTAACTTCTTTTTTAAGAGGCTCCTCTGTCCTCCACTCGTTACCTGTATTAATGGTACCTGTTTGAACTTGTTATCAGTATAAAATACACCTGTCCACAACCTCAAACAGTCACACTCCAAACTCCACTATGGCCAAGACCAAAGGGCTGTCAAAGGACACCAGAAACAAAATTGTAGACCTGCACCAGGCTGGGAAGACTGAATCTGAAATTGTTAAGCAGCTTGGTTTGAAGAAATCAACTGTGGGAGCAATTATTAGGAAATGGAAGACCTACAAGACCACTGATAATCTCCCTCGATCTGGGGCTCCACGCAAGATCTCACCCCGTGGGGTCAAAATGATCACAAGAACGGTGAGCAGAAATCCCAGAACCACACGGCTAGTGAATGACCTGCAGAGAGCTGGGACCAAATTAACAAACGCCTACCATCAGTAACACATCCTGCAGTGCCAGACGTGTCCCCCTGCATAAGCCAGTACATGTCCAGGCCCGTCTGAAGTTTGCTAGAGAGCATTTGGATGATACAGAAGAAGATTGGGAGAATGTCATATGGTCAGATGAAACCAAAATATAACTTTTTGGTAAAAATCAACTCGTCGTGTTTGGAGGACAAAGAATGCTGAGTTGCATCCAAAGAACACCATATCTACTGTGATGCATGGGGGTGGAAACATCATGCTTTGGGGCTGTTTTTCTGCAAAGGGACCAGGACGACTGATCCGTGTAAAGGAAAGAATGAATGGGGCCATGTATCGTGAGATTTTGAGTGAAAACCTCCTTCCATCAGCAAGGGCATTGAAGATGAAACGTGGCTGTGTATTTCAGCATGACAATGATCCCAAACACACCGCCCGGGCAACGAAGGAGTGGCTTTGTAAGAAGCATTTCAAGGTCCTGGAGTGGCCTAGCCAGTCTCCAGATCTCAACCCCATAGAAAATCTTTGGAGGGAGTTGAAAGTCTGTGTTGCCCAGCAACAGCCCCAAAACATCACGGCTCTAGAGGAGATCTGCATGGAGGAATGGGCCAAAATACCAGCAACAGTGTGTGAAAACCTTGTGAAGACTTACAGAAAACGTTTGACCTCTGTCATTACCAACAAAGGGTATATAACAAAGTATTGAGATAAACTTTTGTTATTGACCAAATACTTATTTTCCACCATAATTTGCAAATAGATTCATTAAAAATCCTACAATGTGATTTTCTGGATTTTTTTTTCTCATTTTGTTTGTCATAGTTGACGTTTACCTATGATGACAATTACAGGCCTCTCTCATCTTTTTAAGTGGGAGAACTTGCACAATTGGTGGCTGACTAAATACTTTTTTGCCCCACTGTAAGTGGCTTTGGTTATATGGAAGATGACTCAGGGAAGGAACAGAATACAGAGGACGTGAGGTGCTTGTTAGAATCTAAGGTTAAATTCAAACCCTGCATTCTCCTGTCTCCAAACTGGTCTAATTGCTGATGCAGACAGTAGTATGTGCTGCTTTGCTGAAAATGTTTTTTTCCTCAGCAAAGGAAAATAATTTAAGGGACAATCATCAATTTTTGGATTGAGGCATAAAGCTGGAACTACAAAATAGATGACCAGGGACTTATCTCAACAGAACACTACTTTAGAGATGTTTTTTTTTACATCTGATTTTGGAGTGTAATGTACCTTTAAAATTAAACATCTAAAACAGAAGCATCAAATATAGATGTTTATTAACGCAATCTATAATTACTCTTTACAAACTTTCCATCCCATTAGTGCACTAATTGACTTGTTGGGGGGGGGGGGGGGTTTCTTCCACAACACTGGATAAGACAGAACAGGCATGTTAATGAGAGCCTGTATAAAAAATACAGATATACTTTGTCTTCCTGAGGGGTACACTATGAAGGAAGCTAGATCTACTCAGGATTTTCTAAAGCTATGACATACCCACTATGACAGTGGATATTGATGGTCTGCCTGCCGCCAGTAGTGTAAAGTACTTAAGTACAAATACTCTAAAGTACTACTTAAGTCGTTTTTTGGGGTATCTGTACTTAAATATTCATATTTTTGACCACTTTTACTTGTAGTCGACTACATTCCTAAAGAAAATATTTCTGTATACATACATTTCCCACTGACACCCAAAAGTATTTGTTACATTTCGAATGCTCAGGCAGGCCAGCAAAATGGTCTAATTCATTTACCTATCAATATAACGTGTTGTCATCCCTACTGTCTCTGATCTGGCGGACTCAATAAACACAAATACTGTGTTTGTAAATTATGTCTGAGTGTTGGAGTGTGCCCCTGGCTGTCCATAAATTACAGAAAATTGTACCACCTGGTTTGCTTAATATAAGGAATTTGATATAGAGCATTTACTTTTACTCAAATATGACAATTTACTTTTTCCACCACTGTACTTACAGTAAGTGCATTTAAAACCAGACACATTTGGACTTTTACTCAAGTAGTATTTTACAGGGTGACTTTCAATTTTTACTTCAGTCATTTTCTATTCAGGTATCTTTTTTTTTACTCAAGTAGTACAATTGAGTAACTCTAGCAGGCTTGTAACTGTGCATGCTTGTCGCACGTTTTCATTGAAAGCAATGAAAGAAAATGTATCTTGCAAATTCAGCAGGCTACGGTGGGCAAATAGTCTTTTAGAAGTGGCGCCTTTATGATATTGCTTATCGTTAATGGCGTCTTTGGTGTGTTTTGGTGTGCTGATCAATGCATAAGCACCACTCCCATCTATAAAATAATTGTATTAAGTCATACAAAGCTGTACTGTGCGTGAAGTTTCAGATGCATTCTGTTACTACTAAATGTGTAATGTAATAGGTATTTTAACATTATTATTTTAAAACTCACAAAAAAACATGTGATAAAAATATTCAATCTGTCATCTTCATCAAATTAAGGGGATGATGATGCAACCTTTGCAAGAGGGAGGGAATCTGATATCATTGGTCATCAACTCGCAGCTCAGACACTTCATTCAGTGTAAACGGAGTTAACCCTGAGTTAGCCTGCCCCAGAGCAGGTTAGTTTTGAACGATAAATAAATACAGTAGGTAATTGTTTGGGCTATTTATAGATGGGCTATGTACAGGTGCAGTGATATGTGAGCTGCTCTGACAGCTGGTGCTTAAAGCTGGTGAGGGAGATAAGTGTTTCCAGTTTCAGAGATGTTGTAGTTTGTTCCAGTCATTGGCAGCAGAGAACTGGAAGGAGAGGCGGCCAAAGGAAGAATTGGCCCTGGGGGTGACCAGTGAAATACACCTGCAGGAGCGCGTGCTATGGGTGGGTGCTGCTATGGTGACTGAGATAAGGCGGGACTTTATCTAGCAGGGTCTTGTAGATGACCTGGAACCAGTGGGTTTGGCGAAGAGTATGAAGCGAGGGCCAGCCAACGAGAGCATACAGGTCGCAGTGGTGGGTAGTATATGGGGCTTTGGTGACAAAACGGATGGCACTGTGATAGACTGCAACCAATTTGTTGAGTAGGGTGTTGGAGGCTATTTTGTAAATGAAGTCGAGGATCGGTAGGATGGTCAGTTTTACGAGGGTATGTTTGGCCGTATGAGTGAAGGATGCTTTTTTGCGAAATAGGAAGCCAATTCTAGATTTAACTTTGGATTGGAGATGTTTGATGTGAGTACGGAAGGAAAGTCTACAGTCTAACCAGACACCTAGGTATTTGTAGTTGTCCACATATTCTCAGAACTGTCCAGAGTAGTGATGCTGGGCGAGCGGGCAGGTGTAGGCAGCGATCGTTTGAAGAGCATGCATTTAGTTTTACTTGTATTTAAGATCATTTGGAGGCTATGGAAGGAGAGTTGTATGGCATTGAAGCTCGTCTGGAGGGTAGTTAACACAGTGTCCAAAGAAGGGACAGAAGTATACAGAATGGTGTCGTCTGCGTAGAGGTGGATCAGAGACTCACCAGCAGCAAGAGCGACATCATTGATGTATACAGAGAAAAGAGTTGGCCCAAGAATTGAACCCTGTGGCATCCCTATTGAGACTGCCAGAGGCCTGGACAACAGGCCCTCCGATTTGACACACTGAACTCTATCGGAAAAGTAGTTGGTGAACGAGGCGAGGCAATCATTTGAGAAACCGAGGCTGTTGAGTCTGCTGATGAGGATGTGGTGATTGACAGAGTCGAAAGCCTTGGCCAGGTCAATGAATACGGCTGCACAGGATTGTTTCTTATCGATGGAGGTTAAGATATCGTTTAGGACCTTGAGCGTGGCTGAGGTGCACCCATGACCAGCTCTGAAACCAGATTGCATAGTGGAGAAGTGGGATTCGAAATGGTCGTTAACTTTGTTATTAAGATAGATGGGGGGCAATCAGTTCACATACTGTATGGTGTCCAGAGCACAGCTGGGGGCAGAGGGTGGTCTATAGCAAGCGGCAACGGTGAGAGACTTGTTTTTAGAGAGGTGGATTTTTAAAAGTAGAAGTTCAAATTGTTTGGGTACAGACCTGGACAGTAGGACAGGACTCTGTAGGTTATCTCTGCAGTAGATTGCAAGCGGTCTGAATACTTTCCAAAGGCACTGTAATCTTGAATCTGCTTTTTTACGTGTCTTCTCCAACTCAACCCCACCTAATCTGTTTTTTTTGTTGAAATTATGTAAATATAATGTGTGTTCTATTCAGAAATACTGTGTGCTGCTATTTATAGAACTATTTGACTCTTGTGAAGGCAGCTATCAACAGATGCGCCAATACTGTTCCGAGACTATCTGCAATATTAAAACCACGGTCTGCTAGGAGGATCTTGCTAATTAAGAAGTCACTGTTTTCACTATTGTGTTCGTCTCACACTCTCCCACCCCATCCTTTTGAGATATATAAAATTACATCTTGAGGTGTAATACCACTGTGTTATCGTGTTTGTAGGAGGATAGAGTCTGTGCATTAGCTTTCAGATTTGATGGACATTCTATAAATATCTCAAAGCAATCTATTATGACTGCGACTGATATGCCAAAGTTCCTTCTAAAACTCATACGCATGGTGTTCCGTAGCTGTTCCCTATCTGGCCAGTAGATTAGAGATTTCAAGTACAAAAAGAGCACATCGACATTACAGGAGAATGTTTGGAACACAGTGGATGCAGACACTCTAAACATGTGGCTTAAAAGTTGGACAGGTGTATTTAGCCTGAGGCGCATAAAGAGTAACACGAGTCCCTGGAAGGCAGTGAGGTATCACCTTGCTCGGGGTAGACCTGGCCACACAATAATTAGTTAAACCTGTGAAGTAGAGTACTTTCACATCGGAATCCTGAAAAGACTGTGATGTAAACATGAAGTCATTTACAGTAGACTGTAGTGTATGGTTTTTCATTCACCAGTGTCTCAATATCTGATGCTGTCAAGTTTGTCTGACTTCCAACATCACCATCCCTCTCCACAGCATATAAAGCCTGTGCCAAGGCCACATCTGCTTCTTCACATCACTTCTTTTCTCCTCAGCCCTCATCTGGGTCCTTTCATATCTGGAAAAGGACGAAGTAGTAGATGTAGAAACTGATTCTGCTGCTGCATTGCTCATCTTCACAGTGGGAATCCAGTCGATATGGATGTCTTGATAGAGGTCAGCTGGTGAACCTACAGTACATAGACAAATAATAAGCACACCTGGAGCCCTATTTTAACAAACCTATCGCAATAGTAAATCTTAGTGCTGGCGATAGCATTATAGGTTTGGGGATGTGTCAAAAATATTTTAGTTATTTTCACAACCGGAATAATGAGTGCAATAGCTGGAGGTGGCGCGAAAGGGCTGGGTTTTGATGAATGAACATAGGCTGTAGCATTCACACTGATTTAGGGGCTAGGCCTATTGTGAATTGCAGTCTGGACATGCCAATATCACGGCCGTTGAATGAAGAGGACCAAGGTGCAGCGTTGTGAGCATACATGTTCTCTTTATTAGAAAAGTTGAAAGTCCGTGTTGGCCAGCAACAGCCCCAAAACATCACTGCTCTAGAGGAGATCTGCATGGAGGAATGGACCAAAATACCAGCAACAGTGTGTGAAAACCTTGTGAAGACTTACAGAAAACATTTGACCTCTGTCATTGCCAACAAAGGGTATATAACAAAGTAGTGAGATAAACTTGTGTTATTGACCAAATACTTATTTTCCACCATAATTTGCAAATAGATTCATTAAAAATCCTACATTGTGATTTTCTGGATTTTTTTTTTCTCATTTTGTCTGTCATAGTTGAAGTGTACCTATGATGGAAATGACCTCTCTCATCTTTTTAAGTGGGAGAACTTGCACAATTGGTGGCTGACTAAATACTTTTTTGCCCCACTGTACATGTCTTAACATTATGCGTAACATTCACAGGTACAAAATACTAGGCTCCTGTAAATTGTATCATTGCCTATGAGCAAGGCAAAATAATGAATAAATCTTCCTTTGTCATGGCATTATAGGAGGACTGAAAAGTTTGCAGAAGCATGTCTTTGGTAATCAGATGAGGGACACTCTTTGAAAATGGATCTGGATCGCCTACTTGAACAAGATAATTGCAGGTATGTGAATTGTGAATAATGAAAAAGCATGAAAGCAAAAACCTCAAATATTTCAAAGCACTCTCAGTAGACCATTTAAACCCATTTTATTCATGGGCTACTTTTGGCTAATGGCCAGGATAAAAATACGCACTTATGCAAGCTGCTAAACCGCCCTTGATTAAGGGGAGGGTAGGCAATGCTTGGTTTTTAATGAAATGAAACGAGGGGAAACCAATGGATGTTTAATGCTTCTAAATACGAGATTCACTAACACAAAAGGCACATCTCTCCGTCAGTGGGCACCGTGCATCATGGCTGGATGGGCTGCGTTTCACCTCTCCAAATTCATTCCGTTATCAACTGCATTACAGTTAAGACCTGCTTTTTGTGGGTCTTAAAACTTCCCATTAGCTCTTGATTGTTTGGTTGTTTAATTCATTCAGGTGTTTTAGTGTCATATAAAGATTACATCTATTGTTTGGCTGGTCAAAACAGCAGGTTATCCTATCCCATTGAGGCCTTTGTCCTATGCTGTAAAGTCCATCCATTATCCTTCCAATTATAAATACAGTTCTCAACTAATTATTTCCATTGACTTAGCTGTGATGAAATGATCAGAGCAGACCCTGCACTGACTGCTGTCTGAGTTCAGGTGTCTTTGCATATCTGACAGTTCTTGCATCTTATCTCTTTGCATATTTTGCATTACTCATCTCATATGCATATACTGTATTCTATTATATTCCACTGTATCTTAGTCTATGCCCATCTGACATTGCTCATATAAATATTTATGTATTCTTAATTCCATTCCTTTACTTATTAGGTTTGTGTGCATTTTGTGTATTGTTGTTAGATATTACTTGTTAGATATTACTGCACTGTTGGAGCTAGAAACACAAGCATTTCGCTACACCCGCAATAACATCTGCTAAACAATACAATTTGACCAATACAATTTGATTTGATCTCCTTGGTGTTTCATGATTGTGGATAACCTGTTTTTTCCTGTTGTCTTTCCTGCCTTGTTAGAGCAGCCAAATACGGTACAAAAATTGACCATAGTGATGAACCATTTCATTTTAGTCATGGTTACCATACAGCTTGGGGTTGCCACTCAGCTGTTGTTGTTGGAAGAACTGATGCAGTGGTCTTCCAACATGGCCGCCAGGAGGTGTCGTACGTCACTTGGCAACTCTCTATAGTGGGCTACAGCAGTCATTGTTTTATAGTACAGTAAAGTGGTCTCTTAACACCCCACATAAAAAATACTACAGTTTACAATAGAATACTATAGTACTTACTATAGAATTCTGTAGTATTCTGTAGTAAGCTGTAGTAATCTTAGCCTGGTTGCCATCTCTGTTTAGCTATTATGTTCCTCTCCTTGCCACTCCTCTCATTTGCCAAAGAAGACGGTCCTTTCAGCAATCTTCAAATGTGAACATTCTATCATTAATGAGCTTGAGGAGTTCAGAGGATTTGATCCTGATTTGATAACCCTCACAGCTATCATCCAATCACAATGTTTATGCAAATTAGACTGATAGGAAAACGTTTGAATTTAATTCATACATTTGATTGGAAGCATTCTAACATTGGGCATTCTGATGTAATACATTTCATTGTACAAATAAACATTGGGCTCAGGGAGAACAGAGGATTCCCATTTACTGCACACCAGAGAAGCTCTCACCATTCGAACTTCTCAGCCAGTTCATTGTGAATGCTGTAGCCTATTTTATATCCAGCAAGCAAGAGTAAGATGCTTCTCTCCTCGAAAAAACTCTATATATTTTTTTATTGCTCAAAATAAGTGACCAAACTATACTGCTACTTCTGGGATATGCGTTGGACAAGGCTGATTCAAGAGCTATACGAGGAATAGAGAGAGGATGGAAGCGACAGAGGCCAGTGGAGATGCCAGCAGAGATGAATGAATTGCACAAGAATGTGTAAGTTAGAAATGAATTCAAAGGATGGGCTATTAATCCACCATTTGTAGGCTAGCCTACAGTATATATTAGGCCTACAGTGAATTTAGGTGACCACCACCTGTGCTATACAAGCCAGGGACAAAAAAATATATATTTATCTGACGCACATTTTGTGAATTGAAGTTAAACACTGACAAATGCTTCAGTTTAATTAAATGTGCAATACAAAAGTACAGTGCCAAGGCCTATTTATTAAAACCCTGACTTTTATAGCATTATGCTGTAACACTTTAACATGCAGGTCAACCATGAGCAAATTTTGACAACCAATTTTAAATTAAATCAAACATATGAATTTTGTTTGGCATATTTTATCATCTCAACCAATGTCAATTAGTAAAATGATCATGTGGTTTTCATTATCGGACTCCTGCATTTTTGGTTAAAAAACAGGAATTGAATGTTAGCAAAACCGAAACTCATTAATCGCACATTTTCAGTACTAATTGTGTATAAAATGGGATATTACAAGACTGTAAAATGTTGTTGACCTCTAAAACATCATTTCGGAATGATGAAATTATTAAAATATTGTTTTTTCTAAAATCATTTTTAGGAACTCTTGAAAAATATGCTCTACCAGGCAGTTGATTTGCCCATTTAAAGGAATGATATTTAGTCAAAACTAGCTATTATGGACAAATGTTATTCTGGTATTTTTTTGTTTGTGTAAATATAAAAATATTTTCATATTCATATTCATATCATATTCATATTCATATCATATTCATATTCATATCATATTCATATTCATATCAGTATTTACATTATTACATTATTTACATTATTTATATTATTCAGTACATGTCATTTTACAGAGATTATGAGTATAAGAACAGTAAACACATTCAGTTACTTATATTTTTATATTAATAATATTTGAATACACAAAAGTATCATTTTATTTATATTTCAAATCCGTCCTCATTTAATTTAACCAAGCCTGTCTGGTTTAACCAGAACTGTCAAGTAACTGAGGCAGACATAATGTTAACTAATATATTATTTTTTAGATGAGTTTCCCTAATTGGGAAACTCAACCAGCCAGTTGAGATGTTTGAGATGCCTTATCTATCAAATTTTAAACATTAATTTATGACCTATACTAAGGCTATTCTTCTTAAAAATTATTTTCTGATATGTATTTCTAGGTGTGCCAGTTATCCCTTGTGTTGTCTTGAAGGTCAAAAATGACCCGCCACTATGTTTAACTGCAGAAAAAAATCCCTAAATTGTATTTATTTAACTTGAAATCGGATTACTTTTCCTAGAGTGACCCCAACATTGCCTTTGTTCATATTTCCATGAAAGCTGTACACCACCAGGGTACGAAGATTGTCTTAGGGTAATTTATAAAATCATTTTCAAACCACAAGCAGTTATAAAATCCTTTTCACACCACAGACACACACACACACACACACACACACACACAAACAAACAAACAATGGGAAATTTAGATTATGTGTGCTACTGATTGAACTCAGCCAGCAGCCCCTGAAGAAGAAAATCACCATGGTTGGCACAGTTAGAAAGAACAAGTCTGAGCAACAAGGGGGAGAAAGGCCTTCTCATCAAAGTTTGCCTTCACCCCCACCACCACTCTAGTATCTTACCTCCCAAAGAGGAACACGAATGTGGTCCTCCTGAGCACACTACACAAAACGGCTGAGATTAGTGATTGTGAGGATAGGAAGCCAGCCATCATCCTGGACTACAACCACAACAAAGGAGGCGTAGACAACCTGGACAAGGTGATTGGAACTTACAGCTGCAGGAGGATGACTTCCAACTGGCCCCTGGTCATCTTCCATAACATCATTGATGTGTCTTCATACAATGCCTTAGTGATATGGGACAAGATCAACCCTACCTGGATGCCTGATAAGTGGAACAAGGGGAGGGTGTTCCTGGAGCAGCTGGGAATGGCACTTGTAACCCCACACATTCAAAGAAGGGAGCGCCTCCCCTACACAGCAGCCTCTACAGCACTTGTTCAAGCTGTTCAGGGGGCTGAGTCTTGTCCTGATCCACCTGAAGCTGCAGCTGGGGCAGGCAAGAGGAGGAGATGGCAATTCTGCCCCCAAAGAAGGACTGTAAAAACAAATACGATGTGCTGCACATGTGAGAAATACATCTGCAATGTCCATGCACCCACACTTGCATACTGTCCTACATGTGCTAATTAGAGTTGGTTGATTTATGTTCTTCACATTTTTGTTTTGAATCTATTATCTTATTTTATTCTTATTTATTGTTGTTTATACACCTTGTGGGTGGGGGCAATGGTTAAAAAAAAATGGGAGAAGACTAGTATTTTGTAGTTGAATTCCTCATTGTACAGTATATAAGAATACATCACTATGTCGCCAAAAATGTTCAAAACTGTTATTGTTTCCCTTCAATAAAATGCATTCAAAATTACTTTCTTACTTTCTGCACATTTCTACTACTTTCTTAGGCTTTACAAGTGCTATCTCTTGCTAAAAACATTATGTTTACACCTACCTTTTGGCATAATAATAATAATAATAATAATAATTTACAAAAACTCTACTTTAGTAAAGAAAACCACTGATTAAATGCAGTCTTTCTGCGTTGTGAGGAGGGAAAATCCAGATATTCACAAAATTTGTGATGAATGATAGGTTGTTTCTTCATTCAAAATAGATTTGGGGTTTAAAATTAAATTAAGCTGCTTTGTTTTAGGGCTTTAGTGAAGGCGGGTCATTTTTGACCCTTAGGACAAGGGGAGTATATAGAATGTTAAGACTGCACAAGGGTTAAAGGGATAACGTAGCCTACATTCTGATGGACTTCAGCCAAGATTTGAGCCTAGGTTTTGAACCCTTTTTTAGGAAAGGAGAAATGTGATTTGAGTGTGTCTAAGATGTGCTGATGGCTTTGATTGATGGGTCCTTTTAGGATGTGTGTGTGGGTGTGAGTTCGCTTATCCTCTCTATGTCCATTCAGAACGTTTCCTAAAGTAACCTGTTAAATTCCTCGTATAGCTTAAAATTGTAAAAATGTAAGCAAGTCATGATGATCCGCATATGTGTGAGGAATGACAACAGGT
The DNA here is from genome assembly GCF_013265735.2 of Oncorhynchus mykiss. NCBI lineage: Eukaryota > Metazoa > Chordata > Actinopteri > Salmoniformes > Salmonidae > Oncorhynchus > Oncorhynchus mykiss. The sequence goes on from NC_048565.1 coordinate 64,095,847, forward strand.
GCCAATTTTATGTTAATTTCCTCTCATTAATGGGATGCAACTGAAGCAAACGTAGCTCGATTAACTCTTGTAGGTTAATATTTTCTGTGTAATTATTTCACTCTCTCACTAGGGAGTCCTCTCTAGTCACTTTGCACAACATGATCTTGCATTGACACTGCCTTCTAACAAGGGAATGACCGCAGCAGGACCGCAACAGGAATGTTGTTCTTAAAATTCAAATTGTTTACTGCACAAAATTTGTCCACACCCCTGTTCCACAACGTTGTCATGAAAAATATGAATGTTGTTTCAAACTGCCAATCAACAACTGCGCCGTAAATCTGGCTGTATATTGAACGTTGATATTGCTGAAAGGCCAGTCTCTTTGGCAAATGACAGGAGTGGCAAGGGGTGGAATGTTAGCTAAAAAAGACTGGTACCCAGACTAGAGTAAACTGCAGTATACTGTAGAATACTATACTACACACTGCAGTATCCCTCGATCATGTGTAGTACTTACTATATAATTGTGTAGTATACTGTAGAATACTATACAACACACTATATCGATATACTAATATAACATTTGCATATGTCCCGCCCAATCCTGGCCCTCATTTCCCAATATGTGGCACCCATGACTGAAAAACATACATGCCAAGTATAGACCATATAGTGTTCCCTACAGGTTATAAATTGAGTTCAGACTACAAACCTACTTACATACAGGTTATGGACAGGTTTGTCTATTCAATTTTCTCAGTACAAAAATCTCATTAAAAAGATAGTAAAACAATGAATTAACAACACTACATAAAATAATACAGTATAGTGCAACAGTGAGTACTGTAGTATATACAGTGCCTTCAGAAAGTATTCACACCCCTTGACTTTTTCCACATTTTGTTGTGAACAGCTTAACTTTAAAATGGATTAAATTGAGATTTTGTGTCACTGGCCTTCACACAAAAATAATGTCAAAGTGGAATTATGTTTTTAGAAATGTTTACAAATTCATTACAAATGAAAAGCTGAAATGTTTTTAGTCAATTAGTATTCAACCCCTTTGTTATGGCAATCCTAAATACATTCAGGAGTAAGAATGTGCTTAACAAGTAAAATAATAAGTTGCATGGACTCTGTGTGCAATAATAGTGTTTAACATTATTTTTAAATGACTACCTCATTTCTGTAACCCATACAAATAATTATCTGTAAGGTCCCTCAGTTGAGTAGTGAATTTCAAAAACAGATTCAACCACAAACACCAGGGAGGTTTGTCAATGCCTCGTAAAGAAGGACACCTATTGGTAGATAGGTAAAAATTGATAGAATCAGACACTGAATATCCCTTTGAGCATGGTGAAATTATTAATTACACTTTGGATGGTGTATCAATACACCCAGTCACTACAAAGACAAAAACATTTTTCCTAACTCAGTTGCCAGAGAGGAAGGAAACCGCTCATTGATTTCACCATGAGGCCAATGGTGGATTTAAAACAATTACATAGTTTAATGCCTGTGATTAGAGAAAACAACTTTGTTTTTTTCTTTTTTTTCTCTCCACAATACTAACCTAAATGACAGAGTGAAAAGAAGGAAGCCTGTACAGAATAACAATATTCCAAAGCATGCATCCTGTTTGCAATAAGGCACTAAAATAAAACTGCAAAAAAAAGTGGCAAAGAAATTAACTTTATATCCTGAATACAAGTGTTACACTTGGGGCAAATACAACACAACATATCACTGAGTACCACTCTTAGTATTTTCAAGCATGGTGGTGGCTGCATCATGTTATGGGTATGATTGTCATCGGCAAGGACTAAGGAGTTTTTGGGGGATACATTTTTTTGCGGAATAGACATAAGCACAGGCAAAATCCTAGAGGAAAACCTTGTTGAGAAATTCACCTTTTAGCAGGACAATAACCTAAAACACAAGGCCAAATATAAACTGGAGCTGCTTACTAAAATGACATGGAATGATCCTAAGTGGCCTGGTTACAGTTTTTACTTAAATCTAATGGAAAATGTCTGTTTAGTAATGATCAACAACCAACTTGAAAGAGCGTGAAGATTTTTTAAAAAGAATAATGTGAAAATATTGTACAATCTAGGTGTGCAACTCTCATAGAGACTGAACCAGAAAGACTCACAGCTGTAATCACCGCCAAAGGTGATTCTAACATGTATTAACACAGGGTTGAATACTTATGTAATCAATATATATTATTGTTTTACTTTTTACAAATGTTAGAATTTTTATTCCCCTTTGACATCCCAGAGTAATTTGTGTAGATCGTTGAAAAAAAAATACAATTCAATCCATTTTAATCCCACCTTGTAACACAACAAAATATGGAAAAACTCAAGGGGTGTACTTTCTGAAGGCACTGTACATATAGTAATTATACAGTATACTGTAGTATATTTTCATGTGGGACTCTTCATCCTATGATTGAAAAGGGTGTTTGTTGTTTGTAAAAAAAAAGTGAGCAATTGCGGCTTTACGCAATGAACGATCCAATTAGAATCCTGTCCTAACTCAGTGAGTTATGGGGCTGAAGTACTGTACATCAGAGCACAGCCATTAACAATTTACAAGTGTTTTAGCTCCCTTCAGGGTGAAAGGATATCTAAAAACACCCTACTTATGAGTGTAGAACATAAACTTCTGTATTGTATAATTCTGAAAGACAATAGGGTCGAAGATTTCAGCTAATTCCAGTTCAGCATGATTTAGAGAAAACTACGGCGCACTAAAAGAGGCCAAACTCCCAAAATAAGATGAAAAGGTTTGTTTTGGCATGCTATCCCTCAACACAACTTCCCGCACCATTAACGTATTAAAACAAGGCTAATGCATGACCCCACTGTGCAGAGGATTTACTGTGGGACTTGGATCTCAAAAACTCTGGTACTGTATAAATAGGGACTAGGAAGTGAAAAGTGCATGGGCAACCTAACACCCAGTGATAGTTCATTTGACAGATTTTTTTTCTTTCTGACAAAACACCCTGTCAGAAGCAGTGGAACTGCAAATTGGTTCTGAATGACAGTTGGGCTATTTGATGTAATAGATGGATAAATAAAGGGTGTGGGATCTGTCTGAGTTCCGTGATAAATGACTCCAGCTGGGAAAATAGATAGCCTTTGATGTTTATGTGATTGTCACAGTTCATACACATGTTTAATACATCTGGCACGGCTACACAGTTACACAGTACCTATCGCATTGTTTGAACATCTTCTCCAAACGTGTCTGTCTTTTCAAGTCACCCAACTGTGATCCAGCCTCTCCCCTTGATTCTCTCGCTCTTTGTTCTTTCCAATGGGAGGAGAATTAAACACTGTAGTGAAGTTGCTAGTGCTTTCAAGAGGAGTCACGGGGACATGAGAGGAGGCAGTTATCTGAGGGCAGACTGACTGACACTCAGACATTGCCTGTCTTCATCTCCATTGTCAGGTAAGGTTTTGTGGCTCTTACTGTAAATGTACCTCTATGGTTGAGAACTATGACCTCAATAATGCTTGTGTGTCCTATTTCTATTATGATATGACACAGGCCACAGTGTCAAACGTGTTTGTTTGCTATTGGGAAATGACCTCGGCAGAGTTAAAATTGTCAGGGTTAAGGGTCATATTTGTATGGCTGCAGCTAATTTGTCTTCATGGTTGTTGATATGGTTGTATGCACCGGTGGCCCTTCTATAATAGCCCTCTTTCAAATCACCTGGGTAACGGTGAGGGTGAAGCCTATCTCACTTAGTTAAGTCCATAAAATACACTGGGCTACACTGAGCTGAGCTGCCCTCTCTGCAATGATAGAGATGAAGCCATTGGATCTGTCACTGCGTCATTGAGAAACATGCTACAAGCAGAACTGGAGGTCATGATGCTCAAACAATCTGCTAATGTTCTGCCATGGCTAATTCGTGCCTGCGGCCTGGTGCCATCCCTGAATGACCGTCTGCAGGACATGACCTGCTACAGAGGACCACAGTGAATGTCAGCCTCTCACTGGGGAAAATACACACACACACATATATACATACATATATATAAAAGTAACTAATTGAATGGAAAAAAGTATTTATACTGTCCAAAAACTGCCACGGGCAGTAGAACGCTGAAGGGCAGCTGAAGTTGAGCTGAGAAGATCCAATGCCCAAAAATGAATGATCTTTCATCTCATAATTTAAATAATCCCTCCAAAATTTGGTAAGTAGTGAAAGGTTGGAGTGCAAAAACGTTACACAGCTTCCCAAGCGATTGTTGGTCGACACATAGATTGTAACTGAGATAACCACTATTCTGAAAGCATTCAAATCAGCATTTTCTAGATGCATGGGGTTTATTTGAAAAGGTCAAAGGTATAAATGAGCCCCCTATGAATTTACCTGACACCCCTGTGCACTCCTTCACCAGGTTCTCCTTCTCATCCTTCTCTGTTTCAGAAGTGCGATCTTAAGATCTAGATCCCCGCCTCCTACGCCTAGCTGCAGACATCAATGCTCCCCCTTAACATGTATGTTTAACCTCTCGCTTGACATGGAAATGTGGAAATGTGCTTTTGTTCTGCCTCTCCTGAAAGGTGGAGATCCTTCGCTACTTGACAACTATCGACCCATGTCAACACTGTCTGTACTGTCTAAGGTACTGGAGTCCATAGTTAGTAGGCAGCTGAAGGCCTACCTCCAAGAAAACAACATCTTAAATGGAATGGAATCACGTTTTAGGTCTGGCCACTGCACTGTTTCAGAAACATTGAAGGTTTTAAATGACATTCACTGTGCTCTTGACAAGACGTTACATTGTGTGTCTGTCTTTACTGATTTGTCGAAGGCATTTGATACCGTGGACCATGCTGTGTTGGTGTAAAGGTTAAAATGTTGTGGAATTACTGTTCCATCTCTAGATTGGTTTATAAATTAGTTATCAAATCGTGCACAATGTGTAATGGCGGAGGGTTGTAAATCAAGTCCATAGAGTTGTGCTCAGGTGTTCCACAAGCTTCTATTTTGGGCCCACTGTTGTTCATTTTGTATATCAACAACATTGGAGAGCACATTGAAACAGATGTTCATTTTTATGCAGATGATACTGTTCTTTATTCAAGTGGTAGCAGTTTATCTTTAGCTTTTGAAAATGTCCAAAGAGAATTTAACACCATACAAAATAATCTGTATGATTTGAAGCTGGTTCTGAATTAAGGGTAAAACAAAATGCATGGTATTTTTAAATGCCAGGCATGTTACTAATCATGTCATTGCTACATTGGATGAACATACTATACAGCAGGTCAAAGTGTATAAATATTTGGGAGTGTGGGTAGATGACAAGCTGAGCTTCACTGTTCATGTGGAGAACTTGATATGGAAGCTCAAACTGAGAATATGTTTTTATTACTGGCATAAGGATTGTTTTTCTCATGAGGCCAGGAAGAGCTGGTAACATATACATTATCTACAGTACCAGTCAAAAGTTTGGCCACACCTACTCATTCAATACTTTTTCTTTATATTTACAATTTTCTACATTATAGAATAATAGTGACGACATCAAAACTCCGAAATAACACATGGAATCATGTAATAACCAAAAAAAGTGTTAAACAAATCAAATATATTTTATGTTCTTCAAAGTATCCACTCTTTGCCTTGATGACAGCTTTGCACACTCTTGGCGTTCTCTCACCGAGCTTCACCTGGAATGTTTTTCCAACAGTCTTGATGGACATATGCTGAGCATTTGTTGGCTGCTTTTCCTTCACTCCAACTCATCCCAAACCATCTGCTCCCGAGTAGCACAGCGGTCTACGGCACTGCATCTCAGTGCTAGAGGCGTCACTTCAGACCCTTTTCAATCCTGAGCTGTATCACAACCCGGCCGTGATTGGGAGTCCAACAGGGTGGTGCACAATTGGCCCAGCGTAGTCCGGGATAGGGTTTGGCCGGTGGTAGGCGGTCATTGTAAATAACAATTTGTTCTCAACTGACTGGCCTACATAAATAAAGGTTAAATTTTAAAAAATTAATAAAAATTAGGTTGAGGTTGCGTGATTGTGAAGGCCGGGTCATCTGATGCAGCACTCTGTGGTGGGTCATTGTTCTCTTGAAAAACAAACTATAGTCCCACTAAGAGCAAACCAGATGTGATGGTGTATCGCTGCAGAATGCTGTGGTTAAGGGTGCCTTGAATTCTAAATAAATCACAGACAGTGTCACCAGAAAAGCACCTGCACACCATCACACCTCCTCTTCCATGCTTCATGGTGGGAACCACACATGCAGAGATCATCCGTTCACCTACTTTGCATCTCACAAAGACACTGCGGTTGGAACCAAAAATCTCATTTGGATTCATCAGACCAAAGGACAGATTTCCTCTGCAGCAGAGGTAGCTCTGGGTCTTCCTTTCCTGTGGCGGTCGTCATGAGACCCATCATAGCGCTTGATGGGCTATCTTCTGTATACCACCCCTACCTTGTCACAACACAACTGATTGGCTCAAACGCATTAAGGAAGAAAGAAATTCCACAAATTAACTTTTAAAAAGACACACCTGTTAATAGAAAGGCATTCCAGGTGACTACCTCATGAAGCTGGTTGGGAGAATGCCAAGAGTGTGCAAAACTGTCATCAAGGCAAAGGGTGGCTACTTAGAAGAATCTCAAAAAAAATGTAAACACTTTTCTGGTTACTACATGATCTCATATGTGTTATTTCATAGTTTTGATGTCCTGATTATGATGTCTTGATGTTTTTACTATTTTCTACAATGTAGAAAAACCCTGGAATGAGTAGGTGTGTCCAGGCTCAACCACTACCCTGAGAGAATTTGATTCAGTATATCAGTATATCATGCGTCCCTCAGGTTCATTCCGAATCAAAAACGTCCAACACATCATTGTGATCTCTATAGCACCATTGGCAGGTCGTCATTGATCTTGCGTAGGCTTAAACACTGGTATACACTGATTTATATGGCCATATTGGGTTAAATGCCACTTTATCGCTGTTCTTTATTAATCGGGTCAGTAAATAAATATAATTTACGATTCCATTCTCATTTGCTTTTAACAGTAGCAAGAATTAGAACATGTCATGGTAGAAATAATTTTAGTTAGTCAAGTCCGTGGTCCTGGACATTAAAACATTTGATGATCTAGTCACGTTGGTGGAGTTAAACACATGGTCGATGTAAATATCAGAGAAGAGTGTAATTGTCTTTAGGACAGCAGTTTTTTAGTTGACACTTGTGTTTCTTTACAATACAACAATTACATATTATGTAAGTGTGTCTATTGTTTTGTTCAATGTTGTGTCAGTGTATGTCAGTTGTTTTGTCTGAAACTGTTCCCCTTGCGGCTGTTGGACCAGGTCTCTCTTGAAAAATAGATTTTATCTTAATGAGAAAAACCTGTATAAATAAAGGTTAAATGAACAATTAAAACAATTATCTGTGTGCATGAATGGACAAAGACTGTGTGGGATGGGACACTGTGGACCAAAGCATCTGTACCTAAAGCATATAAAGCATCTGTACCTAAAGCATATAACACAGAGCTAGTGTGCCATGGACCAACATTTTATGGCAGAATACGGTGGTACCCAGTGGGTTGGACTTTTCTAAGTTGTGCATGGAGGATATTGTGTCTGCAACAAAATGGACTGGCAAGAACAGGATGAGTTCCTGTCACGGTAAGTGTCAAATATGCACCACAACATCCCATCATCCTCTCTGCATGACCCCTGAAGGCATTAGCACAACCGATTTGACTCAGTGCTTGGTGCTGAGGGCTGCCTCACTGGTGCTGCACCGTGGCAGTGTCAATGTGAATTTCAATGCTTCTGTGGAGAATTCCAATGCTTCTGAGTAATGCATGGGGAGTCATGATTGAGTATTGATGTGCCTCAGTCAAATAACCAATGGAGAATTGCTTTATCTCTCTCTCTCGATCTCTCTCTCTACACACACACACACACACACACACACACACACACACACACAAAATAAATCCTTCACACTGGTCCCAGTAACACCTCATTTAAAAAATGTTTTAACAATGTCTCAGACTGACTTTTGTAAAATTACCATTCATACATACCCACAGGTCCCAGGCAGTCACTGTAACCCTTCTACTGTAAGGTATCTTACCTGCTAATGAGGAGCATGATGAACACTCTCACTCCAGAGTGGAGCACAGCCATCATTGCTGGAGGTGTGGAGGTGTCTAGTGGAGTCTATCTGAAATAAGAGGATACAGAGAAAATTAAATCCTTAACATAGGTATACTCGGCCTATTGTGTTTTTACGAGTACAGTTTGTACCAGCATTTTCAATGCATGTGTTCATCTACTGAATAATATTTAGTTCAGAACCAGTGAAAATGACTCCCAAACACCAGTCTTTTCAGGTGCTGTTTTCAAACTCATGTTTCTGAGCCTTCTGTGTTGTTTTTGTAACAGCACACTGTTGACCTCCTTGGTCATCTTATGACTGAACTGACATATATCATCCAGATTCCCCCATTTGTCTTGTGCTGTTATAAAGAGAAGTCTGCACATCTTTGGCTGGAAGTCATCCTGGAAGTCATCCTCCCAACAACCAACTCACTGAGCTGCTAACATGACCGCAGGGTTTAATTTGAACTGCATAATCACCTCACAATAATGACTTATATGAAACGTCTACTCATTAAGCTCTCGGCTTAGGTAGAGGCAATGAAAGATATTTCATTACTACCTTCCTTAGAAAGCACTCCCTTTAAGGATTTTGAAATGAATGTACATTTAGCTGTTGGGTGAAAAGGAATGTGGCTGCAAAATGATATGCTACTGTAGCCATCATCAACTGCAGCGTTACCTAGTAATGCTTAGTGACACAAATTTGCTCTCTTTGTACTGGATTTCATTAATAAACAGATGCAGTGTGTTATTTTATACAACGGGTGGGTCTAATACTGAATGCTGATTGGTTAAAAGCGCATTCCAGCTGGTGTCCATTACACGAGTTACCACCGGTTAAATCTATATTGTTAAAATGCGGATTTACTCTGTTCCATCCGACTGCGCAATCCAGCCCAGCCAGGCAAGTTATAAACTTGATCTCCACTATAAAAAGCATTTAGACATTATCTCACATTTCTTTTAGACTTACATTTAGTTTTCAACAGCTGAGATTTGTATAAACCTTTCTGTCTGTCTCTCCGAAATGTGCAACATTGTTTCAATATTCAAATTCGATCTCCAGCTATCCCATGGGGCCAACGAGTAGGGGTCGGGAGTTGGCACGGGACAGACAGGCAGGCAGCGTTTCTCAGCCAGTCGAAATCACGAATCAGCTGGCTTTATTTTTATGGATATATATACAAAGAAATGTCAACTGAAAAAGGTCAAATGAAACGAAGTGCAGCTAGTTTGCAGTCTTTCCATCTTCAGTTTGAAGTGATTGTGTTAGATGTGTTGTTGGCTAGCTCCTCTTAACAACAGTGTCCTGACGAGTGAGCACATTCTCTATGACAAGCGAAATCGTACCTCATTAGGTCATTGGTATGGATGTATCCAAATAAATGTCACTAGAGAACAGCTTGAACAAATGCAAATGCGGCTACTTTGCTGTTATTCTAGCTGCAGAATTTTGGGCGTGAACTTAAGTAAGCCGTAGTTGGCTAGCTAGCAAGCAAGGGATAAGAACGTTGCCAGCCAGTATGGCAATGGAACATTTAAAACAAATTACTGGGTCGCTTCTAAAAATACAGAACAAAAAGACTGAATGACTGGATCGAGTCTCTAGCAACTGAACCGATAAAACGAACGACCACCTGGCTTGGGTAGCAACCCTAGATTTGTGTTGGAACTATATCTTGTGTAAGGATGAAATACTATGAATACATCTATAGAAATAACGTTTTTAATGAAAATATGGCAATCATTATTTGAATATGTTGGTGACCCCGTTATACAGTTGAAGTCGGAAGTTTACATACACTTAGTTTGGAGTCATTAAAACTTGTTTTTCAACCACTCCGCAAATTTCTTGTTAACAAACTATAGTTTTGGCAAGTCGGTTAGGACATCTACTTTGTTTTCATACATACACTTAGGTTGGAGTCATTGAAACTAATTTTTCAACCACTCCACAAATCTATAGTTTTGGCAAGTCGGTTAGGACATCTACTTTGTCATTTTTACAACAATTGTTACAGACAGATTATTTCACTTATAATTCACTGTATCACAATTCCAGTGGGTCAGACGTTTACATAGACTAAGTTGACTGTGCCTTTAAACAGCTTGGAAAATTCCAGAAAATGTCATGGCTTTAGAAGCTTCTAAAAGGCAAATTGACATAATTTGAGTCAATTGGAGGTGTACCTGTGGATGTATTTCAAGGCCTACCTTCAAATTCAGTGCCTCTTTGCTTGACATCATAGTAAAATCAAAAGAAATCAGCCAAGACCTCAACAAGTCTGGTTCATCCTTCGGAGCAATTTCCAAACGCCTGAAGGTACCACGTTCTTCCGTACAAACAATAGTATGCAAGTATAAACACCATGGGAACCACGTGGCTGCCATAACGCTCAGGAAGGAGACGTGTTCTGTTTCCTAGAGCGAAAAGTGAAAATCAAATCCAGAACAACAGCAAAGGACCTTGAGAAGATGCTGGAGGAAACAGGTACAAAACTATCTATATCCACAGTAAAACAAGTCTTATATCGACATAACCTGAAAGGCTGCTCAGCAAGGAAGAAGCCACTGCTCCAAAACCCGCCATAAAAAAGCCAGACTACGGTTAGCAACTGCACATGGGGACAAAGATCATACTTTTTGGATAAATGTCCTCTGGTCTGACAAAACAAAAATAGAACAGTTTGGCCATAATGACCATCATTATGTTTGGAGGAAAAAGTGGGAGGCTTGCAAGCCGAAGAACACCATCCCAACCGTGAAGCACGGGGGTGGCAGCATCATGTTGTGGAGGTGCTTTGCTGCAGGAGGGACTGGTGCACTTCACAAAATAGATGGCATCATGAGGAGGAAAATTATGTGGATATATTGAAGCAACATCTCAAGACAGTCGTCAGAAAGTTAAAGCTTAGTCGCAAATGGGTCTTCCAAATGGACAATGACCCCAAGCATACTTTCAAAGTTGTGGGAAAATGGCTTAAGGACAACAAAGTCAAGGTATTGGAGTGGCCATCACAAAACACTGACCTCAATCTTATAGAAAATTTTGGGGCAGAACTGAAAATGCATGTGAGAGCAAGGAGGCCTACAAACCTGACTCAGTTACACCAGCTCTGTCAGGAGGAATGGGACAAAATTCACCCAACTTATTGGGTGAAGCTTGCGGAAGGCTACCCGAAATGTTTGACCCAAATTAAACAACTTAAAGGCAATGCTTTATGTAAAACTTCTGACCCACTGGGAATGTGATGAAAGAAATCAAAGCTGAAATAAATCATTCTCGCTATTATTATTCTAACATTTCACATTCTTAAAATAAAGTGGTGATCCTAACTGACCTAAGAGGGAATGTTTACTAGGATTAAATGTCAGCAATTGTGAAAACTGAGTGTAAATGTATTTGGCTAAGGTGTATGTAAACTTACGACTTCAACTGTATAAAAGTGATAATGCCCTCAACTTCGTCTTGGACCTAACAACACCCGTGCCAATATGTCCTCGAAACTCCGGCTTCTCTGGCATTATCACTTAAATAATCACAGATGATGAAGACCAAATATTTGCATCTCATGAAATTTCTTTTGGATTGTTTATTGGACAATCCTTGGTCTTCACTCAGCAAGTAGGAAAATAAGATTGAATTAAATGTCAAGTAAACCCATTAACGTGAGACAAATGGTTCGAAAACACGCAGCCGAGGACAAATTCTGGAAAATATGCAGTCTTTATCAATAAAACTGAGATGTTCAAATTTGAAAAAGTCCACGATAATCATTCCTCATTTATGGTCAAATTTGGCTTTTTTGGAATTATTTGTCAGTTCATGAGTGAAGAGGCACTGGACTGATCTGAGGTTTACTGTGGGCTGAACACATCAATAAATGTACATGAACGTAACAAACATTTGAATCAATTTCTCAAACAACTGTCAATCATCCAGCCCGCAATACTAGTGTCACCCTGCCACCAGAGGGTAATGTCACCCCAGTATTACAAAACATCCAATCAATGCAAATGAAGGCATACAACCTCACAAACACTGTACATCCTAAGATTGCACAGTTAAATTCAGATATTGCAGATAATCACACTCTTGCATACATTGAACAGCACCTTCATTAAATGTGTTGAAGTCAAAAGTCAATAAAGATTTTTAGTAATCTACAAACCACAAAGCACTATGTATTTTAAGATATGAGGCCATACATACAGTGGGGCAAAAAAGTATTTAGTCAGCCACCAATTGTGCAAGTTCTCCCACTTAAAAAGATGAGAGAGGCCTGTAATTGTCATCATAGGTACACTTCAACTATGACAGACAAAATGAGGAAAGAAAATCCAGAAAATCACATTGTAGGATTTTTAATGAATTTATTTGCAAATTATGGTGGAAAATAAGTATTTGGTCAATAACAAAAGTTTATCTCAATACTTTGTTATATACCCTTTGTTGGCAATGACAGAGGTCAAACGTTTTCTGTAAGTCATCACAAGGTTTTCACACACTGTTGCTGGTATTTTGGACCATTCCTCCATGCAGATCTCCTCTAGAGCAGTGATGTTTTGGGGCTGTTGCTGGGCAACATGGACTTTCAACTCCCTCCAAAGATTTTCAATGGGGTTGAGATCTGGAGACTGGCTAGGCCACTCCAGGACCTTGAAATGCTTCTTACAAAGCCACTCCTTCGTTGCCTGGGCGGTGTGTTTGGGATCATTGTCATGCTGAAAGACCCAACCACGTTTCAACTTCAATGCCCTTGCTGATGGAAGGAGGTTTTCACTCAAAATCTGACGATACATGGCCCCATTCATTCTTTCCTTTATACAGATCAGTCGTCCTGGTCCCTTTGCAGAAAAACAGCCCCAAAGAATGATGTTTCCACCCCCAAGAATGATGTTTCCACCCCCATGCTTCAAAGTAGGTATGGTGTTGTTTGGATGCAACTCAGCATTCTTTGTCCTCCAAACACGACGAGTTGAGTTTTTACCAAAAAGATATATTTTTGTTTCATCTGACCATATGGCATTCTCCCAATCTTCTTCTGGATCATCCAAATGCTCTCTAGCAAACTTCAGACGGGCCTGGACATGTACTGGTTTAAGCAGGGGGACACGTCTGACACTGCAGGATTTGAGTCGCTGGCGGCGTAGTGTGTTACTGATGGTAGGCTTTGTTACTTTGGTCCCAGCTCTCTGCAGGTCATTCACTAGGTCCCCCCGTGTGGTTCTGGGACTTTTGCTCACCGTTCTTGTGATAATTTTGACCACACGGGGTGAGATCTTGCGTGGAGCCCCAGATCGAGGGAGATTATCAATGGTCTTGTATGTCTTCCATTTCCTAATAATTCCTCCCACAGTTGATTTCTTCAAACCAAGCTGCTTACCTATTGCAGATTCAGTCTTCCCAGCCTGGTGCAGGTTTACAATTCCGTTTCTGGTGTCCTTTGATAGCTCTTTGGTCTTGGCCATAGTGGAGTTGGAGTGTGACTGTTTGAGGTTGTGGACAGGTGTCTTTTATACTGATAAGTCCATTAATTAATACAGGTAACGAGTGGAGGACAGAGGAGCCTCTTAAAGAAGAAGTTACAGGTCTGTGAGAGCCAGAAATCTTGCTTGTTTGTTATTGACCAAATACTTATTTTCCACCATAATTTGCAAATAAATTCATTAAAAATCCTACAATGTGATTTTCTGGATTTTTTTTCTCATTTTGTCTGTCATAGTTGAAGTGTACCAATGATGAAAGTTACAGGCCTCTCTCATCTTTTTAAGTGGGATAACTTGCACAATTGGTGGCTGACTAAATACTTTTTTGCCCCACTGTATTTATGTCACTGTCTGAATCATTTTCAGTGTAGGGGCTTGTTGCCTAATCTGCCCTGTCCAGCTGTGCTTAAGTACAGTATGTCAGTCAGCTCAAATTCTACTTGTCACCCACCTAATCCACTGACCACCCTCAAACACACAGCCGTGTCTAATTAAACCTCTCAAGAGGTATCAGCCATATTTCAGAACCCTGTCATCTTGTCTACCATTTGATTTTAAGCTGACTTGAAAAGGGCAAAAGTGGGTGGAAAAAATATATACGTTTGAGTTACTGAGCACATGATCAAATGTTCTGCCCTTTTCTGTGTTTTCTCGCTTCCCGCCTGGTGTGCTTGGTGAGTCACCTCTGTGTCAGACCCCTTCGTGGTTTTGATTTTTGTTTTGTTCCTTGTCCTGTATCCTGACTTGTTCTCTGACCATTTAAGGCAACTGGGACTGAGACCCTGACCACTAACTTATACCATTTTTGCACTACCGGCCAAGCGCAACCAAGTCAAGCCGGGCTGTACTGAGCTAGCCAGTTTACACATCCACCACAGTTGCTGAAAAGGACAGTGTGAAAAATATCAGAGTCAGCAGAGTTTGTTTTGGGTCGGTGTAGCGAACGTGAGTAGGGTTCACGGTCTCGTGGTAAGATAACCCTGCCTGCGACATCAAAAACAGTGTCACTCTCAGCCCAAGACTGATATACAGTACCTCTTGGTGTAATGGTAAAAACATTGCTTTCTTCCATGGGAAACAGGTATTATAGTACCCACTACATCCCACACTGCTGTAGCACTTAGAGCTGAGCTGATTTTATAAATATGTTCCACCAGCACAGCTCGCCTCTCTTACAGGCACAGCAGGCCCTGAGGACTTTGTCTGAGCAGTCGGCTAAACACAGCGTTTCCCTCTCCTATGCAACACTCTGTTTCGTCTGCGAGTTCCGATGTTTTGATTTGGGCTCTAATTGACTTATCCTCCTCATCATTCCAGACGAGTTTCTGGCTCCCGTCACCCTGCATCAGTGTAGGGATGCTTGTGACCTTGCTCCCGCCTCCTAAAACATTTTGGGGAATCTGCAGGCTTTGAGTGGATATGAATGTGGTTGGAAAGGAGCTTGCATTTTGAGATGGTGGTGCTGGTGGTGGCGGTACTGATGAAGAAGAAAGTGATGATGATAATAATAATGATGATGATGATGATGATGATAACAACGATGAAAGAAGAAAAAGAAAAAGAAGAAGACAATCAAATAGTTTTGTTGAAAAAAATATCACTCTAACAATAGTTGATCTGAATGTACATCTGGACACTGTGATAGCTTGAGGGAGTGCTTGGCTACATCAGGACAATTTTTGGCATCAGACCTCATCCCAGATGAGTGATGACAGTGCCACTGCAACATCCCAAGTCAGACAGGGCACAAAGGGCCACACGGATGGGACAGCCAGGTCAGCCCAAACCCAAACCCAAATGTCCCTGGCCCTCACTCCCATGATGCACCTGGGCCAGAGAGTGGGCGGTTGGGAGATGAGGCCCATCAATCTGAATCAGGAAGGAGGGATGAGCCACCTGGTGCTCTGTGCCACCCTCCAGGTCCCAGCTGCACCCATACCTCATCAATTCATAGCACTGCCTGTCTGCCAAACCACCAATTCTGCAGAGTAATGTTTGCACAGGGCATAGTCTCTACCCACACCTCAGACAGCATATAACGAGCACAGCAGGGAGGAAAAAGGGGAGATATACACATAGAAAGGAGTTCCTTACCACTGTGCGTCATCCAATACATGTTTGTTGCCTTTGGATTACTTTTTTAAAATGTGTTAAATCTGCTATGTTGTCACTGGGTGGGAAGAGGAAATGACATTCTGAGCACTGGAGTTTTTAAGATAAGGAGCGGGCCTTCCCATCACCTCTCTGCACAACCCAGTTAATGTAAAATCACATTGACTTCAGCTCCCTACTTCCTCTTTTAATATCATGCATGACTGGGAGCTAAATCTGCTCTGCAACTAACTGGTTTAAGCATACTGAGATTCATTGAAACAAAAAAAAAGAGCAAAAATAAATAAATCACATTGTGTTTTTTTTACAGAGCTGCACCGGAACAGAGACAGTTGTCTTGGCTGTTACTCACATCACACAAATGTACATATTTTTTGGGAGAGAGAGGGACATTTCAAAACCTCCAGCCTCCATGAACAGGTCAAGTGTTTCTCTTTTCTTCCGAGATAAGATCAGACCTGACTTCTCATTTGTATACACTACTTGATTACATGAAACAACATCAAAGTACTCTAGCGCAGTTTGGTGCTTAAGAATTCTTGCCAACAGCTGACAGCTACCTTTAATCTGATAGGCTTCATAGCCTGAGGGTAGCAATAGGCTAAAGTGGAAATTACTCCTGATGTGCATCTCTCCTTTCATGAACAGTTCGATACGCATCTAGATACATCGGGTCCTATATGGTGAGTTTCGGTTTGATTAGGGGAACGAATTGATACGATTCAGTTTGATTCGACACACTAAATTTTTTTTTGCGTGAGCATATTAATTTTCCATTTTAAATTAATATATGCTCCTGCATCTGTCTGAGATGACTTCTCTAAGATGAGTGTGTGTGTGTCGATGTCAAGGTTGTGTGTTTGCACCCGAGCTGTGTCATGGCTAGAAGGGATTCATCTTTTGTCAAATTACTGTCAAAAATCGCATTTTAAAACCCTAACCATTATTTCGACAATAGCTGGTTCCCTTCCAGCCATTTACCCAGAGCTGAGCCATAGGGCAGGCTGAGCATCTACCACCCCACTATCAATTTACATTTAGCCAATTAATTGACATTTAGCCAATTAATATAATGGAACTTTGTAATTTTACACCCGTCTCAAAAGCCAATAGTTTCGAAGTTTGGAATTTTACTGGAGAACTTCTCCAGCTTTTTCTAATGAATGCCAGCACACACAGCTTGCAGAAATGATTGATGTACTTTATGAAATGACCTGTTATTTTAAAAATAACCAAATATAAATACTATGACTGTTTGTATCAAAAGTATGCTTTATTGCGAACCTGAACAATTCAACTAATAAAGCCTATGATTTGATATTGCAAAAGCTATATCCTAATCTGAATGCTGACGGTGTCGAGCAGATGTACGAATAGCCTAGAACAGAGATAGACCTACCTTGTTGGCGTGATTAGCTGTCTACCGCACTGTGCGACGTGCGCACGCACAGCTGTTATCAGACACACGCAGTTACATGCATACAAGTTCGGTGGGCTACTGAGCAGCAGGAGAGGACACATCAATTGTCACAACAGATAAGAATAATTTTCGGAATAAAACAATATGAGTAAAAAACATTAGGGAACCGGAGATTAGTCATGTTTGAATAGGTTTTCTGACCAATGCATGCTTCATTTGGATCGGTTTGGGCTCCAGTGGACAGATGAACCCGGACCGATGCGTTTCGGTGAATCGTTACGTACCTTGAAATTACCCCATGATAAGAACAATCAATTAATTGTATGCACCAAATCAAGATTAGCCGGCATTACATAATAATGAATAACCATATAAATCCTCCACTCCATCAGCACATGAACACCCAGTTCCACTAAAACGCGCACATCCACACATGGATGCAGATCTACATATAATCATGAGGGGCTGTATGAAATGTGTTTATGACCTTCACCTGGTGTGAGCGCTGCCACTCCTTGTCACTTTGAAATCCCCGTTCCCAAAAATAATTCAAGTGCATAATAGGTGATGGCAATTTGTCGAGGTCTTGACCCCAACTAAAATGTTCTAATTAACCGCAGTGAATATTGTACTCAGTAATAGTCAATCAAGCATTCAACATAAAGCATGGCTACCCATACAGTAAATTAAAGTTTACCCCCACAGCATCCTTTCTTTTAAGTGGAACATTTACACACGACCTCCAATCTTTATGAGCGCAACAGTCACACAGCGTTGATATCCACAAAACTGAATGAATATGAAATGTTCACTCAATCCCTATAAAGCTGTTTTCACCCTATACACAAGATTATAATGACATTATTATAAGATAGGCTATTGTTCAGTGCTTCACTTGTATATGGCACAAATGTGATATTTGAGATATTTGTAAAAAATAATAATAATAAAACATGAACCTACGAATGTCATTGTTTATTAGGCTACTTTTCATTTTCAAAACATAAATTAGCAAACCATTTAAAAACAATTGAAAGTCTACGAAGCTTCAAGTCTACGAAGCTTCAGCGTAACGTTACTGACTTGGCTGTAAACAAACCAATATGCTCAACAAACGAAACATGTTCCCTTGATTGAAGGTAGGTTTACTCAACCATATTCAAACATGTAAAACGTAAGTACAAACCCAAGAATCATTCATTGTACATGCCAAAATTCAAGGGTGGTTGTATCATATTCGCTAAACAGGCTACTACAAAGTTAAAAGCACGTAGGCACATTCTTACCTGTAGTGATTGGTGTCCGAGCGCATAACATACATTTCAGCATATACTAGCGATAAGTGTAATCGAATTTTCCTTGGCATTAAAATTAAAGTTGTAACCGGTAGCCCACTTCAGTCACCAACATCTGCCTGCGAAAACAACTGGTGCTCTGTCAGCGAATTCCCGTCGACAAGGAGAAGCCGCTTGTGCACAATGAATCGCAAAGGTCCTACCAACCAAACCTACTGCCGCTTTTGGGTCTCTAAAGACAATGCACGAGATGAATGTCACCAACAATAACTTGGCCCATTCAGAACAAATTAATTTATTTCCACTATTTATATAATGAAAAAACTAATAAAATTAAGACCACCATTGGATAATGCGATAGCTTTAGTTTAAAACATTTTTCATTGGGGAGCTACATTGACAGTGGCAAAATCACCTCCCATTTAACACTGGGACAAAGTCGTTGTAGAACAAAGCATAGTAGCCTGTCAATTATTGAAGCCCAAAGGAGCCAATCGCAGAGGGAATAAAATTTCATTTCTGGGATGGCAACATCCAAGCATATGGAAGACATCCTATTCTTAAATTAGCCAACACTTTACATAACAGCTTATAAAATGTATTTATTCCATTACATGTAGTCCTATTTAAACTTTGAAACTCAACAAAGAAATATGATTTGTGGTATATTCTCATAGTTATAATTGGACCTTTGACACATCCCGTAATGTGCCTTTGCTGATTTATTGGTACTCTGAAGTATAATAATCCTGTCAGTGCTAGTTTAACAGTTCGCTTCACCACAGAGAAGTAGCTACACACATCGAGTGAGTCAGTGGCATAGCTTTCACCTGGATTCTCCTGGTCAGTCTATGATCCCTTATTGATGTCACTTGTTAAATCCACTTCAAATCAGTGTAGATCAAGCCGAGGAGACAGGTTAAATAAGGATTTTTAAGCCTTGAGGAAATTGAGACGTGGATTGTGTATGTGTGCCATTTGGAGGGTGAATGGATATGAACTATTTCAGTGCCTTTGAACCGGGTATGGTAGTGGGTGCCAGGGACACCGGTTTGAATGTGTCAAGAACTGCAACTCTGCTGGGTTTTTCACACTCAAAAGTTTCCGGTGTGTAGGGCTGTGGCGGTCATGACATTTTGTCAGCCAGTGAATGTCAAGCAAATAACTGCCGGTCTCACAGTAATTGACCAGTAATTAACATAAACAAGTTTAGCATCTCCTGGCTTCCATGCATAGTCTATAAACCACTGATGCAGACCTGTTAAAAAGTTTAATGAATCCATGATTCATTTTAGACAGGTCTAAAGAAACATGATATGAAGAAAATGTGCTCTATTTCAGAAGAACATAATAGTATTCTCTGAGTTGTCCTTATATTTGGCCCTGATATGGCTATGACATATGGCTGTGGGCTACACTCAATCAATCACATTTATTTATAAAGCACTTTTTACATCAGCAGATGTCACAAAGTGCGATACAGAAACCAAGCCTGAAACTCCAAACAGCAAGCAATGCAGATATAGAGGCACGGTGGCAAAGAAAAACTCCCTTGAAAGGCAGGAACGTAGGAAGAAACCTAGAGAGGAACCAGGCTCTGAGGGGTGGAAAGTCCTCTTTTGGCTGTGTCCCGGGTGGAGATTATAAGAGTACATGGCCATTTAAGGCCAGATTATTCTTCAAGATGTTGAAACGTTCATAGGTGATCAGCAGGGTTAAATAATAATCACAATGGTTGTGGAGGGTGCAACAGGTACCTCAGGAGTAAATGTCAGTTGGCTTTTTATAGCCGAGCATTCAGAGGTCAAGACAGCAGGTGTGGTGGAGAGAGAGAGTCGAAACCGGCAGGTCTGGGACAAAGTAGCACGTCTGGTGAACAGGTCAGGGTTCCCTAGCCGAAGGCAAAACAGCTGAAACTGGAGCAGCAGCATGACCAGGTGGACTGGGGACAGCCAGGAGTCATCTGGCCAGGGAGTCCTGAAGCATGATCCTAGGGCTCAGGTCCTCCGGGAGGGGAGGGAGAGAAAATTAGAGGGAGTATACTTAAATTCACACAGGACACCAGGATAATTACACCAGATATAACAGACTGACCCTAGCCCCCCGGCACATAGACTATTGCAGCATAGATCCTGGAGACTGAGACAGGGGTGGGTCGGGGACACTGTGGCCCGTCCGACAATACCCTCGGACAATACCCCTATGGCCTCCACATGGCTCGTTGTGGGCATGGGCTATCTTTATCCCCCTCTGTGTTTTAGGAACCACCCACCTTCGTTTGATGTCGGTTTCTGAAACATAAACACAGTAGGTGTAATCTACAAGTGTGAGGTTCTGTTTGGTTGTGTACAGCGAACGCAAGTCGTGTGAACATGCCAAAGCCAGTTCGGACACTAGGTGATTGACAGGATCCGACAGGAAAGCCATGAAAGTGGCGAGGGACTCATCTTAGTGTTGCATTGCTACTGGGTCACCATTTGGGAATAAATGAGTTAGCAACACATTATGTTCGTTCAAAGACATTTCCTGCAGAGCTATACATGGACACCATGGCGCCATGCGTCTCGAGCATCGAACACTGAAGGGGTGCCGTGAATTGACCCAGATTTCGCCATGCTGTCGGCATGGTAGTTGCAGAGTTTGTCACAACCAGGTAAATTTGGAGTGTCCCTTTCTTCCAATACACCTGTATGTCGTGTTTGGTGATGAGGTCATTGCAAGCTAGAATGAGCTCTTTGTTTTTCACTTCTTTGCCACTTGAAGTGGTCATGTGCTTGGCATATGCATATTGAGATAAGAAGGTGAGTCTGGCGTAGTCTGAGTTGGTGCAGATTGCGAGTTATGACAAGTTGTGTTTCACTGCCGTTTGCAGTGTGATAAGCACGCCCGCCACATTTACGAACTGGCTGGTCTTGTTGCCTAGCTGAAATTGAAGTGTTTGCACGGAATGTCATTGTGCCATACAAATTCCACACCAACTTGCAAGTGGTCTAGATGGTGGTAAGAATAGCCATCCACAAATGCCATCGGCATGCCAATACATAAGTTCTCTTCGAAGTAGTGATGGTTTGATGGCAAAGGGGAGGTGGGGAGGTGTGGTGTGAAGTGTGAAGTTGGTTTCATCATCACCACACCACTGTCACACCGCCAAAGCCCTGCCCAAAGGCATTTTTTTCCCGCTTTTGCGTAGTTGACTACTACATCACGGCTCTGCAGCGTCATCAGCCAAGCCGCTATTCTGCTGTTGTGTACAGCACCCTCCCGGATTCGTTGGCTTTTCAGAAAAGTCACAGGCTGGTAACATGTTTCTATGATCACCTTTTGTCCGCCAACATTACTGGTGAAGTCTTTGACCGCCCAAACTGTCGACAGCAGCACTTTTTCGCAGTCTGAGAACTTGTGTTCAGCAGGGTTGAATGTTTTGCTCGCATAAGCAATCACACGTTTGTCTTGGTTGTATTTTTGGTACAACCCAGCACTAAGGCAGTGCTCTGAGAAACCGACTTCCAAAAATAGCATCTTGTCTTTGTTGGGGTACACCAGGCAGGCTTTTCAAGGAAGCCACAGCTTCGTCGTGAGTGCACTCCCAAACAAATGGGGCGTCCTTCTGAAGAAGACGGGTGTTACGTTCCCCAGTTTCTGTGTTTTGGGTTTGTTTGGGTACATGTATGTGTGTATTTCAGGAAATGGCTTCCTGGATTCGAAGCAGCTTATTGGTCAGCCCCATCGACGATTGGAGGTCTGATCCCACCCTCTCGTTAGGGGATACAGCTGTCGGCAATTACAAACTCCTTCTGCAGCTGGATGAAAGCCAGTGTTCCTTTGTTAGGAGCAAGAGCTTCTTGGATGTCCTGTGTTGGTTGTTGCTCAGAGACAGTTTTGTTGAAAGTATTTTGTAGACGCTTCTTCTGAGGTATGTGTGTGACAATAGGACTCAGTATTTTTGAAATTGTTCACTTTAAGTTTGTATTATTCTGTTTAATTTGTTCCCAGGGGGAAAGTGGAAGGCACCTTGGGAATGCTTAGGCAAGAGGCCTGCCAGCATACATATACCCGTTGTATGTCTCTGTCTATGCACACTAGGTAAGACCTGGGCAGACCACCCCCTGTATATTGGTTAGCGTGCCAGGTGATGTTAAGGTTAGGTAAGTAGTGGGTAGGCAGGTAAGGTAGGAGAGGAGACTCTTTAACCTTTACTTTCTTTGTTTTGATTCTGTCCGGCCCATTTTCAGCACAATTACCGTGTTAACTTCTTGGATATAGGGGGCGCTATTTTAATTTTTGGATGAAAAACATTCCCGTTTTAAACAAGATATTTTGTCATGAAAAGATGCTCGACTATGCATATAATTGACAGCTTTGGAAAGAAAACACACTGACGTTTCCAAAACTGCAAAGATATTGTCTGTGAGTGCCACAGAACTGATGTTACAGGCGAAACCCAGATAAAAATCCAATCAGGAAGTGCCGCATTTTTTGAAACCGCCTCATGCCAATGACTCCTTATATGGCTGTGAATGGGCCACAAATGAGCTTAGGCTTTCTGTCGCTTCCCCAAGGTGTCGACAGCATTGTGACGTATTTGTAGGCATATCATTGGAAGATTGACCATAAGAGACTACATCTACCAGGTGGTCGCTTGGTGTCCTCCGTTGCAATTATTGCGTAATCTCCAGCTGCAGTATTTTTCCGTTTGCTTCTGATGAGAAACCAACTGTCACGACTGATATATTATCGAATAGATATGTGAAAAACACCTTGAAGATTGACTCTAAACAACGTTTGCCATGTTTCTGTCGATATTATGGAGCTAATTTGGAAAAAGGTTTGGCGTTGTAGTGACTGCATTTTCCTGTATTTTTCTTAGCCAAACGTGATGAACAAAACGGAGCTATTTCGCCAACACAAATAATCTTTTTGGAAAAAATGAACATTTGCTATCTAACTAGGAGTCTCGTCATTGAAATCATCCGAAGTTCTTCAAAGGTAAATTATTTTATTTGAATGCTTTTCTTGTTTTTGTGAAAATGTTTCCTGCTGAATGCTAGGCTTAATGCTATGCTAGGCTATCAACTCTTACACAAATGCTTGTGTAGCTTTGGTGGAAAAGCATATTTTGAAAATCTGAGATGACAGTGTTGTTAACAAAAGGCTAAGCTTGTGTTTAAATATATTTATTTCATTTCATTTGCGATTTTCATGAATAGAAAAAGTTGCGTTAAACTATAACGCATTAGTATAAGTATTTTTCAGTCGATTTCTCAGCCAAGCAGGATGAACAAACGTGACGTTTTTCGCCTACAAAAATATTATTTTTGGAAAAAAGGAACATTTGCTATCTAACTAGGAGTCTCCTGAGTGAAAGCATCTGAAGTTCTTCAAAGGTAAATTATTTAATTTGGTTGCTTTTCTTATTTTTGTGAAAATGTTGCCTGCTGCCAGCACAGCCTAGCATAGCATTATGCCATGCTAAACTTACACAAATGCTTGTCTAGCGTTGGCTGTAACGCATATGTGTGTAACAGTGTTAACAAAAGGCTAAGCTTGTGTTTGAATATATTTATTTCATTTAATTTGTGATAGGAAACGTTGCGTTATGGTAATGCGCTTGAGGCTATGATTACGCTCCCGGATACGGGATTGCTCGTCGCTAGAGGTTAAGGAAATAAATTCTCTGTAAACGGTGCTATTCTTTACTGTGCACCTCATGAAGGTTTGTAGGTGTTTTGATGTTGCGGACTGCGGCAAGTAGCCCTCAGCACCAACCAGAAGCCCAACGTAGTTTACTTTGGTCCTGCAACATTGTCCTTTCATGATGGCCAACTTAGCCCCTGCCATCCTGAGTTAGGCAAACACGTTGTCCATCTCGTTGAGGTGATGTGACCAAGTCTCACTTCTCATGAGTACGTCGTCCACCTAAATTATCGTCCCCCTGGAGGTTGCGTCTGGCATTGCCCTGTGCAGGAATATGTTGAACTCTGAGGGGGAGTTCGTATACCTGAACGGGCAATGATTGAATGTAAAGAGCTTGTTCGAGAAAGAGAAAGACAACTTGAGGGTCGACTGTCATGGCCCAGAAACCATTCGCCATGTCGATGGTGGAGAAGTACTTGGCGTTTTCCACCTTTGGCAACTCTTGGTCGAGCTGTGCCATTGGCCAACAAGACAATGGAACCAGCTTGTTGAGTTGTGAATAGTCAATGGTAAGACACAATTTACCCGGTGGTTTCAGAACAGGCCCCACGGGAGCATAGTATGCACTGTTAAATTCCCATATTATCCGTTTAGCTAATAGGGAGTCAGTCTCTAGTACCACTGCGTACGCTGCAAATGGAATTGTCTCACAAACATAGGAGCTGCTCCGGGTGGCGTAGAAATATCCACCACATGAATGCCCGTAACACTGCAATCCAGCGAGTCTGTCGACCAGATCTCACTGTGATTGTTAAACAATTCTCTCAATTGATGCCTTTCAGTGTCATTGACAAGTGCATCAGCCTCCGACAGTATTTGTACTAACTGTGCATGGAAACCAGGATATGGTTCAGCGACATTGTACAGGTCATCATCGGGTGGTGGCGGCATGTCGATGGTGGGAGAATCATTGGTTGTTATGGTGTTGGAGTCGTGCCTGGCCATGCAGTCATGGGTGAACAGGGAGTACAGGAGGGGACCGAGCACGCACCCCTGTGGAGCTCCAGTGTTGAGGATTTGCGTGGCAGGTGTGTTGCTACCCACCCTCACCACCTGGGGGAGGCCTGTCGGGAAGTCCAGGATCCAGTTGCAGAGGGAGGTGTTTAGTCCTATGGTGTTGAACGCTGAGCTGTAGTCAATGAATAGCATTCTCACATAAGTGTTCCTTTTGTCCTGGTGGGAAAGGGCAGTGTGGAGTGCAATAGAGATTGCATCATCTGTGGATCTGTTTGGCAGGTATGCAAATGGAGTGGGTCTAGAGTTTCTGGGATAATGGTGTTGATGTGAGCCATTACCAAACTTTCAAAGCACTTCATGGCAACTGACGTGAGTGCTACAGGTGTGTAGTCATTTAGGCAGGTTGCCTTTGTGTTCTTGGGCACAGGGACTATGGTGATCTGCTTGAAACATGTTGGTATTACAGACTCAATCAGGGACATGTTGAAAATGTCAGTGAAGACACCTGCCAGTTGGTCAGCACATGCCCGGAGCACACGTCCTGGTAATCCGTCTGGCCCTGCAGCCTTGTGTATGTTGACCTGTTTAAAGGTCTTACTCACGACGGCTACGGAGAGCGTGATCACACAGTCGTTCGGAACAGCTGATGCTCTCATGCATGCCTCAGTGTTGCTTGCCTCGAAGCGAGCATAGAATTGATTTAGTTTGTCTGGTAGGCTTGTGTCACTGGGCAGCTCGCAGCTGCGCTTCCCTTTGTAGTCTGTAATAGTTTGCAAGCCCTGCCACATAAGACGAGCATTGGAGCCGGTGTAGTATGATTCAATCTTAGCCCTGTATTGACGCTGTGCCTGTTTGATGGTTCGTCGCAGGGCATAGCAGGATTTCTTGTAAGCTTCCGGGTTAGAGTCCCGTACCTTGAAAGCGGCAGCTCTACCCTTTAGCTCAGTGCAAATCTTGCCTGTAATCCATGGCTTCTTGTTGGGTTATGTACGTACAGTCACTGTGGGGAAGACGTCCTTGGTGCACTTATTGATAAAGCCAGTGACTGATGGTGTACTCCTCAATGCCATCGGAAGAATCGCAGAACATGTTCCAGTCTGTGATAGCAAAACAGTCCTGTAGTTTAGCATCTGCTTCATCTGACCACTTTTTTATAGACCAGGTGCTTCCTGCTTTAATTGTTGCTTGTAAGCAGGAATCAGGAGGATAGAGTTGTGGTCGGATTTACCAAATGGAGGGCGAGGGAGAGTTTTGTGTGTGGAGTACAGGTGATCTCAAATTTTTTTCCCACTGGTTGCACATTTAACATGTCGATAGAGATTTGGTAGAACTGATTTAAGTTTCCCTGAATTAAAGTCTCCGGCCACTAGGAGCACCGCCTCTGGGTGAGTGGTTTCCTGTTTGCTTATTTCCTTATACAGCTGACTGAGTATGGTCTTAGTGCCAGCATCTGTCTGTGGTGGTGAATAAACAGCCATGAAAAGTATAGCTGAAAACTCTCTAGGCAAGTAGTGTGGCCTGCAATTTATCACAATATACTTTACTTCAGGCTAGCAAAATCTAGAGACTTCCTTAGATTTCGTGCACCAGCTGTTGTTTACAAATATGCACAGACTGCCCCCCCTCCGTCTTATGTGCTGTTCTATCTTGCTGGTGCAGCATATATGCTACTAGCTGAACATCCATGTCGTCATTCAGCCACGATTCCGTGAAACATAGGATATTACAGTTTTTGGTGTCCCGTTGGTAGGATATTTGTAATCGTACCTCGTCTAATTTATTGTCCAATGATTGCATGTTGGCGAGTAATATTGACGGTAACGACAGCTTTCCCAGTCGCCTTCGCTGGGTCCTGACCAGGCATCCGGCTCTTTGTCCTCTGTACCTGCGTCTCTTCCTCTTGCAAATAATGGGGATGTCGGTCCTGTGGGGTGTTTGTAGAATGTCTTGTGGAACGTCTTTGTTGTAGAAACAATCTTTGTCTAATGTGAGGTGAGTGATCGCTGTCCTGATATCCTGAAGCTCTTTTTTTGCCATAAGATATGGTTGCAGAAACATTATGTACAAAATAAGTTACAAATAACGAGAAAAAAAACACATAATAGGACAATTGGTTGGGCGCCCGTAAAACTGCTGCCGTTTCTTCCGGTGCTATTTCTTCCGGCGCCACAGCAAAGGTGGAATTTCACAATGCTGTTAATGTCTCCCTAGACACCATTGAGCTGGTAAAAACAGATTTAATCGATTAATACATTTTTAATGATCAATCAAACCTGTATAGGCTAAAATTAATTAACTTTAGTCAACCTGAAAGCGATGCTTTGTCTAAGTTAGTGGACATGTTTAACAATGTCTCATTGGTTGGAACAAATCCGTCTGTGTATTATCCCAATAAACAGCCTGAAAAGGTAGTATGGCAATTTAACTTATATATTAAATTGAATGAGACAATGGTATCCAATCCGTTGAGATTGGTTGGACAATATATAGTGTAACTGTCACGCCCTGATCTGTTTCACCTGCCCTTGTGATTGTTTCCACCCCCTCCAGGTGTCTCTTATTTTCCCTGGTGTATTTATCCCTGTCTCTCTGTGCCAATTTGTCTTGTATGTTCAAATCAACCAGCATGGTTTTCCTGTGCTCCTGCTTTTCTATTCTCTTTTACTAATCCTCCCGGTTTTGACCTTTGCCTGTTTTCTGGACTCCATTTCCACCTGCCTGACCTCGAGCCTGCCTGCCATTCTGTACCTCTGGAACTCTGAACTGGTTTTGACCTTTTGCCTGTCCATGACCATTATCTTGCCTACCCCTTTTGGATTGTTAATAAACAACTTGGACTCTAACCATCTGCCTCCTGTGTCTGCATCTGGGTCTTGCCTTGTGCTCTTATAGCAACTGAATGACGTCTCACGTTCAACCTTTAAGCTCTTCCCATTACCAAAACGCGAGAGGTAGAGAGATATGCGTTTGACCAGTCATTATAACTGCTCATATGTCCTCTGCTCTAGAAATTGCTTATGCTTGAGTCTAATCGCTCCTGAAAGCGACATAAATAACACTACTAGTATTATTCTCAGAATGCCTGCATCGGCTGGTACATATGCCCTAGCTCGTAGAATTCAGTAAACCCTCCCCCCCCCACCCACACTGACTTTCGTCAGCTATACAACACAGGGGTGGTTCTCTCCCTACCAGTATCTGGGTGAAAAGGAAAACCACACATGCCCCTCAACAATCTTGCTTATAGCTATTATTGGTATTTATGTATCTTACTACACAATTGGTATGGAATTAACCTAAGAGTATGACCTCGTTTTATCTTAGAAGCCTCACACAGGGCGCCAAGTCATAACATTGTATTGATTAATGTGACGACTGCTGTTCATCAATTACGTGATTAAATGAATCAGGTAATTATTAACCTGGGGCACCATGGAAAAGTTTTGGCTTTATTGAGTTTCGATTTCCCAAATTAACTCAGAATATCGATTTTACAACAGTCGCTAATTCATTTCCTGTAGTCTCATTCTGAACGTTGCATAAATCAGGGAATCTGCACAAACCCCTAGTCTCACTAAATAAGTCCGTACCACACCAATTGAGTTTATTTACTTACTAACAAGCTAAAATGATACACTAGGCTATTGATTAGAACTCAATACAATGAAACGGGTCCCTAGCGGGCCAACACAATATGACAGTGTTGAAGCAGACTTGGGTACATTTGTAAACTATGCTTATTTTAAACCTAACTTTGCCCCGAAATGCTGCTCTTATGGGTCAGAATATAATGATGTAATTACGTGTCGGAGGTCCCCAATGGGGTGTCTCTTCATGGACCGGGTTCCGACTTCTGATGACGGCACGTCTTCGTTTACTGGGTGTAACTCTGTCCTCACGATGTCAGTGTCCTTTCTCTTAAAGGTCTGTTTCCTAGCCCTTGTTCTGAAAAAGGGGTCATCTGTGGATGGCTAATCAGCCGTGGAGATGGTTCCAGCGTGTGAATGAAAGCAGCGTAGACACACGATTCCTTGGAGAGTGGTAACCGGGTGGTCCTGCTTGAATTCAGCCTCTTAGACACAGCTACTTATCCGTAGCATAGATTGTTAAAAGGTTCATTTTGTCTTCAACCTTGTTTTTGGGCTGCTGACTACTCAGACCTTGGCTGCAGTGCAGGGTCACC
Organism: Oncorhynchus mykiss; assembly: GCF_013265735.2. NCBI lineage: Eukaryota > Metazoa > Chordata > Actinopteri > Salmoniformes > Salmonidae > Oncorhynchus > Oncorhynchus mykiss. Next base: position 64,125,174 of record NC_048565.1, read on the forward strand.
TAGTCTGATACGTTAATTCAGTGGTCACCAACAGGGCGATCGACTTGTCGATCTGCAAGTCATTTCTAGTCGATCGCCAAACATTTCTGTAAAAAAAACCAACGATAAACCCGTGTTCCTTTTTTAAAATTTGTCTCAGGCTGTTGGTGGTAGGTGCAGCCAATTCAGTTACCCTGCGCGCCAGGTAGGCAAACTGTTGCCATTTCGTGTGTCTGAAGGTACAAACTCTGCCTTCCCAGTGGGCCTGGAGAGGAAATCAAGTGCACTATAGCCCTACCCTGGCCAATCAGATTGCTGAGATGACCAAGTCTGCAGTAATTTAGCAGGCATAAAAGATGGCTACTGCAAAATTGATACTGTGTGATTTCAAAACATTTAAAACCATGACTTGAGAGATTGTCAAAGAATACAGCAAAGAACTGCTGTTTTTATGAGTGAGTTCATGTTTAAGTTCTTACTCGGCTCTGTCAACACTTTGTATTTACTTTATTTACTTTGCAAAACTTTTATAAGCCATAAAATGTGTGTTTTTCCCATTTCTACTCGGCGCTACAACAAGCAGTGCAGCAGTAATGAATTAGTAGGAAAGTGTATCTATAGGCTTGTTATTTTTGGCTGTAACGATCGTTGTCCTCCTCGGATGTGGAGTAGGAAGTAGACGATTAATTAGGGCCAATTTCAAGTTTTCATAACAATCGAAAATCTGTATTTTTGGGCGCCGATTTGCTGTTTTTTTATTATTATTTTTTAAATATATATTTACACCTTTATTTAACTTGGCAAGTCAGTTAAGAACACATTCTTATTTTCAATGACTGCCTAGAAACGGTGGGTTAACTGCCTCGTTCAGGGGCAGAACCACAGATTTTCACCTTGTCAGCTCAGGGGATCCAATCTTGCAACCTTACAGTTAACTAGTCCAACGCGATAACGACCTGCCTCTCTCGTTGCACTCCACAAGGAGACTGACTGCCTGTTACGCAAATGCAGTAAGCCAAGGTAAATTGCTAGCTAGCATTAAACTTATCTTATAAAAAACAATCATAATCACTAACACATGGTTGATGATATTACTAGATATTATCTAGCTTGTCCTGCGTTGCATATAATCTGACTGAGCATACAAGTATCTGAGCGGTGGTAGGAAGAAGCAGGCTTGCAGGCTTGTAAACATTCATTCAAACAGCACTCTCCTGCGATTTGCCAGCAGCTCTTCGTTGTGCGTCAAGCATTGCACTGTTTATGAGCCTGGAGATGAGGCTGGTGAAACCAAAGTGAAATGGCTGGCTAGTTAGCCGTGCTACTCGCTCTGAGTTTTGGGGTGGTTGTTTCCTTTGCTCTGCATGGGTAACGCTGCTTCGATGTGGTGGCTGTTGTCGTTGTGTTGCTGGTTCGAGCCCAGGGAGGAGCTAGGAGAGGGACGGAAGCTATACTGTTACACTGGCAATACTAAAGTGACTATAAGGACATCCAATAGTCAATGGTTAAAGAAATACAAATGATAGAGGGAAATAGTCCTATAATTCCTATAATAACTACAACCTAAAACTTCTTACCTGTATATTGAAGACTCATGTTAAAAGGAACCGCCAGCTTTCATATGTTCTCATGTTCTGAGCAAGGAACTGAAACGTTAGCTTTCTTACATAGCACATATTGCACTTTTACTTTCTTCTCCAACACTTTGTTTTGCATTATTTTAACCATATTGAACATGTTTCATTATTTACTTGAGGCTAAATTGATTTTATTGATGTATTATATTAGGTTAAAATAAGTGTTAATTCATGTTACGGTTTTCTTCCGGTGAAAGAGAGGAGGACCAAAATGCAGCGTGGTTATTCATAAACATCTTTAATGAAAGATGAAAATACGAACAGTTTACAAAAACAATAAACGTGTAAAACCAAAACAGCCCTATCTGGTGCAACAAACACAGAGACAGGAACAATCACCCCCGAAACACTCAATATGGCTGCCTAAATATGGTTCCCAATCAGAGACGCTGAGCTGTAGTCAACGAATAGCATTCTCATATAAGTTCCTTTTGTCCAGGTGGGAAAGTGCAGTGTGGAGTGCAATAGAGATTACATAATTTATGGATCTGTTTGGGCTGTATGCAAATTGAAGTGGGTCTAGGGTCTCTGGGATAATGGTGTTGATGTGACCATTACCAACCTTTCAAAGCACTTCATGGCTACGGACGTGAGTGCTACGGGTCTGTAGTAATTTAGGCAGGTTGCTTTTGTATTATTGGGCACAGGGACTATGGTGGTCTGCTTGAGCTTTGCACACTCTTGGCATTCTCTCAACCAGCTTCATAAAGTCACCTGGAATGCATTTCAATTAACAGGTGTGCCTTGTTAAAAGGTAATTAGTGGAATTTCTTTCCTTCTTTTTGCGTTTGAGCCAATCAGTTGTGTTGTGACAAGGTAGGGGTGGTATACAGAAGATATACATATTTAGTAAATGGCCAAGTCCATATTATAGCAACAACAGCTCAACTAAGCAAAGAGAAATTACAGTCCATCATTACTTTAAGACATGAAGGTCTGTCGCACTTGAAAGTAGTCTAGTAGTTAGTGTTGGGACGGTAACCGAACAGTTGCTGGAACAAATCCCTGAGTTGACAGAGTAAAAATCTGTCATTTTGCCCCTGAACAAGGCAATTAACCAACTATTCCCCTGTAGGCCATCATTGCATATAAGACTACTTCCGGCGCCGACGGAGATGGCCGCCTCGCTTCGCGTTCCTAGGAAACTATGCAGTGTTTTGTTTTTTTACGTGTTATTTCTTACATTAGTACCCCAGGTCATCTTAGGTTTCATTACATACAGTCGAGAAGTACTACTGAATATAAGATCAGCGTCAACTCACCATCAGTACGACCAAGAATATATTTTTCGCGACGCGGATCCTGTGTTCTGCCTTTCACCCAAGACAACGGAATGGATCCCATGCAGCGACCCAAAAAAACGACTCCGAAAAAGAGGGAAACGAGGCGGTCTTCTGGTCAGACTCCGGAGACGGGCACATCGTGCACCACTCCCTAGCATTCTTCTCGCCAATGTCCAGTCTCTTGACAACAAGGTTGATGAAATCCGAGCAAGGGTAGCATTCCAGAGGGACATCAGAGAGTGTAACGTTCTTTGCTTCACGGAAACATGGCTCACTGGAGAGACGCTATCGGAGGCGGTGCAGCCAGCGGGTTTCTCCACGCATCGCGCCGACAGAAACAAACATCTTTCTGGTAAGAGGGGCGAGGGCGTATGCCTTATGGCTAACGAGACATGGTGTGATGAAAGAAACATACAGGAACTCAAATCCTTCTGTTCACCTGATTTAGAATTCCTCACAATCAAATGTAGACCTCATTATCTACCAAGAGAATTCTCTTCGATTATAATCACAGCCGTATGTATATACAGTGCCTTGCGAAAGTATTCGGCCCCCTTGAACTTTGCGACCTTTTGCCACATTTCAGGCTTCAAACATAAAGATATAAAACTGTATTTTTTTGTGAAGAATCAACAACAAGTGGGACACAATCATGAAGTGGAACGACATTTATTGGATATTTCAAACTTTTTTAACAAATCAAAAACTGAAAAATTGGGCGTGCAAAATTATTCAGCCCCTTTACTTTCAGTGCAGCAAACTCTCTCCAGAAGTTCAGTGAGGATCTCTGAATGATCCAATGTTGACCTAAATGACTAATGATGATAAATACAATCCACCTGTGTGTAATCAAGTCTCTGTATAAATGCACCTGCACTGTGATAGTCTCAGAGGTCCGTTAAATGTGCAGAGAGCATCATGAAGAACAAGGAACACACCAGGCAGGTCCGAGATACTGTTGTGAAGAAGTTTCCAAAATTGAACTTTTTGGCAACAATGCAAAACGTTATGTTTGGCGTAAAAGCAACACAGCTCATCACCATGAACACACCATCCCCACTGTCAAACATGGTGGTGGCAGCATCATGGTTTGGGCCTGCTTTTCTTCAGCAGGGACAGGGAAGATGGTTAAAATTGATGGGAAGATGGATGGAGCCAAATACAAGACCATTCTGGAAGAAAACCTGATGGAGTGTGCAAAAGACCTGAGACTGGGACGGAGATTTGTCTTTCAACAAGACAATGATCCAAAACATAAAGCAAAATCTACAATGGAATGGTTCAAAAATAAACATATCCAGGTGTTAGAATGGCCAAGTCCAAGTCCAGACCTGAATCCAATCGAGAATCTGTGGAAAGAACTGAAAACCGCTGTTCACAAATGCTCTCCATCCAACCTCACTGAGCTCGAGCTGTTTTGCAAGGAGGAATGGGAAAAAATGTCAGTCTCTCGATGTGCAAAACTGATAGAGACATACCCCAAGCGACTTACAGCTGTAATCGCAGCAAAAGGTGGCGCTACAAAGTATTAACTTAAGGGGGCTGAATAATTTTGCACGCCCAATTTTTCAGTTTTTGATTTGTTAAAAAAGTTTGAAATATCCAATAAATGTCGTTCCACTTCATGATTGTGTCCCACTTGTTGTTGATTCTTCACAAAAAAATACAGTTTTATATCTTTATGATTGAAGCCTGAAATGTGGCAAAAGGTCGCAAAGTTCAAGGGGGCCGAATACTTTCGCAAGGCACTGTATCCCCCCCCAAGCAGACACATCGATGGCTCTGAACAAACTTTATTTGACTCTTTGCAAACTGGAATCCATTTATCCGGAGGCTGCATTCATTGTAGCTGGGGATTTTAACAAAGCTAATCTGAAAACAAGTTTTATTAATTTTATCAGCATATCGATTGCGCAACCAGGGGTGGGAAAACCTTGTATCATTGTTACTGTAACTTCCGCGACGCATATAAGGCCCTGCCCCGCCCTCCTTTCGGAAAAGCTGACCACGACTCCATTTTGTTGATCCCTGCCTACAGACAGAAACTAAAACAAGAGGCTCCCACGCTAAGGTCTGTCCAACGCTGGTCCGACCAAGCTGACTCCACACTCCAAGACTGCTTCCATCACGTGGACTGGGACATGTTTCGTATTGCGTCAGATAACAAAATTGACGAATACGCTGATTCGGTTTGCGAGTTCATTAGAATGTGCGTTGAAGATGTCGTTCCCATAGCAACGATTAAAACATTCCTTAACCAGAAACCGTGGATTGATGGCAGCATTCGCGTGAAACTGAAAGCGCGAACCACTGCTTTTAATCAGGGCAAGGTGACTGATAACATGACCGAATACAAACAGTGCAGCTATTCCCTCCGCAAGGCTATCAAACAAGCTAAGCGTCAGTACAGAGACAAAGTAGAATCTCAATTCAACGGCTCAGACACAAGAGGTATGTGGCAGGGTCTACAGTCAATCACGGACTACAAGAAGAAATCCAGCCCAGTCACGGACTAGGATGTCCTGCTCCCAGGCAGACTAAATTACTTTTTTGCCCGCTTTGAGGACAATACAGTGCCGCTGACACGGCCTGCAACAAACATGCGGACTCTCCTTCACTGCAGCCGAGGTGAGTAAGACGTTTAAACGTGTTAACCCTCACAAGGCTGCAGGCCCAGACGGCATCCCCAGCCGCGCCCTCAGAGCATGCGCAGACCAGCTGGCCGGTGTGTTTACGGACATATCAATCCCTATACCAGTCTGCTGTTCCCACATGCTTCAAGAGGGCCACCATTGTTCCTGTTCCCAAGAAAGCTAAGGTAACTGAGCTAAACGACTACCGCCCCGTAGCACTCACTTCCGTCATCATGAAGTGCTTTGAGAGACTAGTCAAGGACCATATCACCTCCACGCTACCCGACACCCTAGACCCACTCCAATTTGCTTACCGCCCAAATAGGTCCACAGACGATGCAATCTCAACCACACTGCACACTGCCCTAACCCATCTGGACAAGAGGAATACCTATGTGAGAATGCTGTTCATCGACTACAGCTCGGCATTCAACACCATAGTACCCTCCAAGCTCGTCATCAAGCTCGAGACCCTGGGTCTCGACCCCGCCCTGTGCAACTGGGTACTGAACTTCCTGACGGGCCGCCCCCAGGTGGTGAGGGTAGGCAACAACATCTCCACCCCGCTGATCCTCAACACTGGGGCCCCACAAGGGTGTGTTCTGAGCCCTCTCCTGTACTCCCTGTTCACCCACGACTGCGTGGCCACGCACGCCTCCAACTCAATCATCAAGTTTGCGGACGACACAACAGTGGTAGGCTTGATTACCAACAACGGCGAGATGGCCTACAGGGAGGAGGTGAGGGCCCTCGGAGTGTGGTGTCAGGAAAATAACCTCACACTCAACGTCAACAAAACTAAGGAGATGATTGTGGACTTCAGGAAACAGCAGAGGGAACACCCCCCTATCCACATCGATGGAACAGTAGTGGAGAGGGTAGCAAGTTTTAAGTTCCTCGGCATACACATCACAGACAAACTGAATTGGTCCACTCACACAGACAGCATCGTGAAGAAGGCGCAGCAGCGCCTCTTCAACCTCAGGAGGCTGAAGAAATTCGGTTTGTCACCAAAAATCACTCACAAACTTCTACAGATGCACAATCGAGAGCATCCTGGCGGGCTGTATCACCGCCTGGTACGGCAACTTCTCCGCCCACAACCGTAAGGCTCTCCAGAGGGTATTGAGGTCTGCACAACGCATCACCGGGGGCAAACTACCTGCCCTCCAGGACACCTACACCACCCGCTGTTACAGGAAGGCCATAAAGATCATCAAGGACATCAACCACCCGAGCCACTGCATCTCATATGCATACGTATATACTGTACTCTATATCATCGACTGCATCCTTATGTAATACATGTATCACTAGCCACTTTAACTATGCCACTTTGTTTACATACTCACCTCATGTATATACTGTACTCGATACCATCTACTGTATCCTGCCTATGCTGCTCTGTACCATCACTCATTCATATATCCTTATGTACATATTCTTTATCCCCTTACACTGTGTATAAGACAGTAGTTTTGGTATTGTTAGTTAGATTACTTGTTGGTTATTACTGCATTGTCGGAATTAGAAGCACAAGCATTTCGCTACACTCGCATTAACATCTGCTAACCATGTGTGTGTGACAAATAAAATTTGATTTGAATTTGTTTTAACTGAATTGCCTAGTTAAATAAAGGTTAAATAAAAATGTAAGAAAAAAACATCAGGCGCTATGATGAAACTGTCTCTCATGAGGACCGCCACAGGAAAGGAAGACCCAGAGTTACCTCTGTTGCAGAGGATAAGTTCATTAGAGTTAACACCTCAGAAATTGCAACCCCAATAAATGCTTCACAGAGTTCAAGTAACAGACACATCTCAACATCAACTGTTCAGAGGAGACTGTGTGAATCAGGCCTTCATGGTCGAATTGCTGTAAAGAGACCACTACTAAAGGACACCAATAATAAGAAGAGACTTGCTTGGGCCAAGAAACACAAGCAATAGACATTAGACTGGTGGAAATTTGTCCTTTGGTCTGGAGTCCAAATTGTTGGTTCCAACTGCCGTGTCTTTGTGAGACACAGTGTGGGTGAACGGATGATCTCTGCATGTGATTTCCCACTGTAAATCTTGGAGTTGATGTTATGGTGTGGTAATGCTTTGCTGGTGATTTATTAAGAATTCAAAGAACACTTAACCAGCATGCCAAACACAGCATTCTGCAGCGATACGCCACCCCATCTAGTTTGGGCTTAGTGGGACTATCAGGACAATGACGCAACACACCTCCAGGCTGTTTAAGGTCTATTTTACCAAGGAGAGTATTGGAGTGCTGCATCAGATGACCTGGCATCCACAATGCCCCGACCTCAACCAAATTGAGATGGTTTTGGGATGAGTCGGACTGCAGAGTGAAGGAAAAGCAGCCAACAAGTGCTCAGCATATGTGGGAACTCCTTCAAGACTGTTGGAAAAGCAAGCATCTAGGCAATGGGTGGCTACCTTGAAGACTTTCCAAATGTGTTATTTCATAGTTTAGATGTCTTCACTATTATTCTACAATGTAGAATATAGTAAAAAATAAAACTTTTGAATGAGTAGGTGTTCTAAAACGTTTGACCGGTAGTTTAGCTCATTAATAAGTGTGGATAGAGCACTTTGCTATGAAACGGGTGCTAGTTGTTTTCATAGTAGATGGACAGATAAGTGCTAGCGCAAGATGCGACTGAAATTTCACGAGTGGAGAGAGAGGGGTGGAAATCTAGAAAGCTTGGCTTGAAGCGCTTAGCATCATGATATTATGGCTCTCTTCTAGAACAATAGATCACTTTCGTTTGCAGTTTTGGTTCCATTCCTTGAAAAATGACGGGTTCTTAACCAGTTCCACACAGACGCAGAGGCATAAAAATGGTATCCGTGAGTTCATCTGGCTCTGAGTAAGTAGAAAATATTGTTCTCCCACTTAAAAAGATGAGAGGCCTGTAATTTTCATCATAGGTACACTTCAACTATGACAGACAAAATGAGAGAAAAAAAACATAAAATCACATTGTAGGATTTTGAATGAATTTATTTCCAAATTATGGTGGAAAATAAGTATTCCGGTGTGCTATTTAAAGACTGGCTGTAAATACAGCTGATGCTTAAAGCTAGAGAGGGAGATATAAGACTCCAGCCCCAGAGATTTTTGCAATTCGTTCCAGTCATTGGCAGCAGAGAACTGGAAGGAAAGGCGGCCAAAGGAAGTGTTGGCTTTGGGGATGACCAGTGCAATATACCTGCTGGGGTGTGTGCTATGTGTGGGTATTGCTAAGGGGACCAGTGAGCTGAGATAAGGCGGGGCTTAACCTAGAGAAGATTTATAGATGACCTGAAGCCAGTGGGTTTGGCGACGGATATGGAGTAAGGGCCAGCCAACAAGAGCATACAGGTCGCAGTGGTGGGTAGTATATGGGGCTTTGGTGATAAAACGGATGGCACTGTGATAGACTAGATCCAGTTTGCTGAGTAGAGTGTTGGGGGCTATTTTGTAAATGACAACGTCAAAGTCAAGGGTCAGTAGGATAGTCAGTTTTATGAGGTTATGTTTGGCAGCATGAGTGAAGGATGCTTTGTTGTGAAATAGGACCCCGATTTAATTTTGGATTGGAGATGCTTGATGTGAGTCTGGAAGGAGAGTTTACAGTCTAACCAGACACCTAGGTATTTGTAGTTGTCCACATATTCTAGGTCAGAACCATCCAGAGTAGTGATGCTAGTCGGGCAGGTGGATGCGAGCAGCAATCGGTTGAAGAGCATGCACTTACTGTTACTTGCAATTAAAAGCAGTTGAACGGAGTGTTGTATGTCGTTGAATCTCGTTTGGAGGTTTGTTAGCACAGTGTCCAAAGAAGGGCCGGATGTATACAGAATCGTGTTGTCTGCGTAGAGGTGGATTAGAGAATCACCAGCAGCAAGAGCAACATCATTCATGTATACAAAGAAAAGAGTCGGCCCGAGAATTGAACCCTGTGGCACCCCCATAGACTACCAGAAGTCCGGACAACAGGCCCTCCGATTTGACACACTGAACTCTATCTGAGAAGTAGTTGGTGAACCAGGCGAGGCAGTCATTTGAGAAGCCAAGGCTATTGAGACTGCCGATAAGAATGCGGTGATTGACAGAGTCGAAAGCCTTGGCCAGGTTGATTAAGACGGCTGCACAGTACTGTCTTTTATCGATGGTGGTTATGTTATCGTTTAGGACCTTGAGCATGGCTGAGGTGCACCCATGGCCAGCTCGGAAACCAGATTGCATAGTGAAGAAGGTATTGTGCGAAACGATACAAAACAGAGTTTGAATAAACTAGTAATAGTGGTTGCAACAATTATGGTAGACAATTTTAGAAAGAGATGGTCCAGATTGTCTAGTGATTGGTAAACAACATAAAAATTAAACTTTAATTGCACGGAATGAATCACCAAGAGACTGCTGTGTTATATATACTGGAGTAAACATATTAACATTATTTACTGTAGTTATGTTGCCTGTATTATCCGATTGGGCCAAAATGCAACATCTCATTTGTCTAAGCCAAATTTGCAACAATAAACATGTCACCATAGATGATGCGTCCATGTTTCCAGTTTATTGGTGCCTTGGTGAAAAATGGTAGCATGACAGTATGACATTATTAAAGTGTAGCAAACATAAAATCGACAGTGTGTTGAACATAGTAGCATTGTTAGGTTGTGGGCTACTTCTATACTTATTCCAGCATCACTGCAAACCTCATGATATCACCGTTGGATTATCATGTCGCCTGTATGAGTGCTGCTATAAACACTCATTAGGCAGATTTTGCCAAAGGGGACTTTGGTATCTGGGGTAAATCGTTTGGAGTTTTTTTCTTCTTCTCCAGAGCAGCTGTGTGGATTAGAGATGAGACTGAAAACATTATAGTCATTCCACCTGAGGTTTATAGTCATTCCTTTTCCAGTGTGTTCAAATTAGGAGAGTTGTTGTGTTAATTGTACCCAAGCAATGGGCTGAGCAGTGACGTGCAAATTAACCGTGGGAAAATGTAGACATGAATTTGGGTTTGGGTTGTAGGGTTTGAGCATAGCCTGAAGGTAGGGAGGAGCAGTTCCTCTTCCTGCTCTGTAAGCAAGCACCATGCTCTTGTAGTGGATGCTAGCTTCGACTGGAAGCCAGTGGAGTGTGCGGAGGAGCGGGGTGACATAGGCGAACTTGGGAAGGTTGGATACCAGGCAGGCTGCGGCATTCTGGATAAGTTGCAGGGGTTTGATGGTACATGTTGCGAGCCCATCCAACAGCGAGTAGCAGTAGTCCAGATGGGAGATAACAAGTGCCTGGATCAGGACCTGTGCTGCTTCCTGTGTGAGGTAGGGTTGTACTCTATGGATATTGTAGAGCATGAACCTGCAGTAGCAAGTCACTGATTTGATGTTTGCAGAGAACGACAGAGTGTTGTCCAGGGTCACGTAAAGATACTTAGTACTGGGAGGGGGACAAGGTGGAGTTGTTGACCGTGATGGAGAGGTCTTGGAGCAGGCAGGCCTTCCCCGGGAGGAAGAGCAGCTCCTTCTCTTTGAGGTTGAGGTGGTGGGGCGACATCCAAACTGAGATACTCTATCTGCCAGGCACGCAGAGATGCATGTCACCACCTGGGTGTCAGAAAGGGGGGAAGGAGAAAAGTATTTGAATGCTATCAATCCATTAAAGAAAAGGATTTCACGAAGCATTGAAACAATTCAGGACTAAAATAAACGATGTCCAGAAACAAAATCATCAGCTTGATATAGAGTGCCACTCGGTCCAAGTGCAGGCTTAATCTGCATCTGTGCATCTGACCCTTTATTGGCACCCATCAAATCTGATGCGTAAAATGTACTGGGAGATTTTATGATCTTTATAAGGCTCTACTCTAATTTGCTAGTATCAGTGTCTTTCTTCACACTGTGAGCCTACTGCAGTGAGTCATTATACCACTTGCTTGTTCAATTGCACATCTAGACTTTCAGCAAGCCCCTAGACATTTCATGCGGCTTTACCCAAAACATTTTTATTTTTTTTTGCTATAAGAACTGTTGGGCGGGAGAAAAGCTATTCTTTCTTTCTCAAAGACAGCTGCATTGCCTTGCATAGCCAAATCTGAACATCATTAATTTTGAGGAGCTGTGAGCACACAGTATAATTGGTTCACCACACCACTAGTTCCCTTTTTTCTTCCTACTTTACAATTTTTTCCTCTTTAGGTTTTGCCCATGCTGTTTCCCTGTCTTGTTCGTCCTGTCTCTTTGTGTTTGTGGCTTCCTCTCTTTCAACATTTTTACACCGCCCATGTTTCTAATACAAACAAGGCTTAGACTTTAGCTACAGTAAGTGCAGATTCTACTTTTTTCCCCTCACACATCAGCAAACACACACCCTGGCATCACAAGGCATGGCCAAAGTGGCTCAAGAACATTCAAACTGGCATGCCTCATTTATGGTGCTTATTCCCCCATAATTTGGGAAAGACACGCTTCTGGGAAAACTGACAAACACTCCTTTTAACAAGGATGAGCCACACTACAAAACTGTCTCTAACACCTCACAGCAGTGCGCAATTAAAAAAATGTTTCGCACCTCACAGGAGTGTGCTAAATTCACAGTTTTCACCAGAAACGGGACTGCCCTACAGACCAACTTGAAGAAATGTGTACCAAACAAACCAACCTTTTCCATTGGACGATTGTATAATAAAGTCTTAAATGTGGTATAATAATGTTGTTTACAAAGCTACATGCACGTAGGCCACATTTGAGAGGAGATGCGTCACAAACTGTTTGCTTTATACAGGATAACAGAGGTAATTCTTTGCAGATGCATTCCAACATGAGTGCAAATAGTGTCTCTCAGAATGCTTGATTTGAACACTTGAAAGAACAGTGGCCACTTCATATCCCTAAAGATGACAAACAATTCAAACATAGAACAAAGCATTTACAATGGACTTAATGGACCCAGTAGGGCCATAATTGATCACAAAATCGTTGTTTTTGTTGTCTATTTCCGCACATTTAATTGGGTCTCATCTGAAGTCGGTAATGCTAATATGCCAACTTCTGTCTGTAGCGTCTGAACTGTTTGGGCTACAAACTAATATGTGGAAAGGGGAGACACTCACGAACACAATGTTTTTTCCTCCGTTTTGCTCTATGACCCCCACAAGTGTCATGGTCAGTAGACCATGTTCAACACTCTATGAAAAAACATTACAGTTGAAAATCATTCAGTCTTTGGGGACTATCTATAGTACCTTTCAAATCTTGAGCGTATCACACTCAAGTAAGTGACAATTAACCCTTTTACGGGACATGAAAAAAGGGACACCACACTTAGAGGTTAAGGCTAGGGGGCACTATTTTCATTTTTGGAAAAATAACGTTCCCAAAGTAAACAGGCTATTTCTCAGGACCAGATGCTAGAATACGCATATAATTGACAGCTTAGGATAGAAAACACTCTAAAGTTTCCAAAATTGTAAATGTATTGTCTGTGAGTATAACAGAACTGATATTGTAGGCGAAAGCCTGAGAAAAATCCAATCAGGAAGTGACTCTTATTTTGAAACCTCTGCGTTCCTATGCATCCCTGTTGACCATTGAAAGGGATATCAACCAGATTCCTTTTTCTATGGCTTCCCTAATGTGTCTACAGTCACTAGACATAGTTTCAGGCTTTTATTTTGAAAAATGAGCGTGAACGACAACATTGCGTCAGTGGTCAGGTGGTGGCTCTCAGAGTGATTTGTGCGTAATAGACAAAGGCAGCCATTGTTCCTCTCTCTCCTAGTGAAAAGCCAATTGTCCCGGTTGATATATTATCGAATAGATATTTGAAAAACACCTTGAGGATTGATTATAAAAAACGTTTGCCATGTTTCTGTCTATTATGGATCTAATTTTGGGGTTGTCGTGACCGCAATTTCCGGTGGATTTCTCAACAAAACGTGAACAAGAAAAGGAGGTATTTCGGCTATAAACAGAATCTTTATGGAACAAAATTAACATTTGCTGTCTAACTGGGAGTCTCGTGAGTGAAAACATCCGAAGCTCCTCAAAGGTAAACTATTTAATTTGATTGCTTTTCTGATTTTCGTGACCAAGCTTCCTGCTTCCTGCTCACTACTTCCCAGGAGAGGCATTTGAACATGTGAACTTCCATGTGACTTAATAACAAACTTGTATGTAATCTGTAAATAGAAATAAAATGTGAAATCACTAAGCTGTTTAGACACGGAATACCAGTGTTGTCCTGAATCCAGCTGCTGGTATCGACACAGCTGTCTTCTGTGGCTAAAGCAGAATGAACTAGTTGAAGCCAAGTGGGAAAGATAGCTACATGTAATGCCACTTTAACAATATTCACATATCTTGCATTACTCATCTACTATAAATGTGACCCGTTACTGGAAGCTGGGCGTATGATACTACTACTTGAAGCCAAGTGGGAAAGATAGCTACTGTACATGTAATGCCACTTTAGTAATGTTCACATATCTTGCATTACTCATCTCATACAGTTGAATTCGGAAGTTTACATACACTTAGGTTGGAGTCATTAAAATGTGTTTTCACTCCACAAATGTCTTGTTAACAAACTATAGTTTTGGCAAGTCGGTTAGGACATCTACTTTGCTCATGACACAAGTCATTTTTCCAATAATTGTTTACAGACAGATTATTTCACTTATAATTCACTGGGTCAGAAATGTATATACACTAAATTGACTGTGCCTTTAAACTGCTTGGAAAATTCCAGAAAATTATTTCATGGATTTAGAAGCTTCTGAAAGGCTAATTGACCTAATTTGAGTCAATTGGAGGTGTACCTGTGGATGTATTTCAAGGCCTACCTTCAAACTCAGTGCCTCTTTGCTTGACATCATGGTGAAATCAGCCAAGACCCCAGAATTTTTTTTGTAGACATCCACAAGTCTGGTTCATCCTTGGGAGCAATTTCCAAACGCCTGAAGGTACCATGTTCATCCGTACAAACAATAGTACGCAAATATAAACACCATGGGATCACCAGGCGTCATACTGCTCAGGAAGTAGACGCGTTCTGTCTCTTAGAGATGAAGATACTTTGGTGTGAAAAGTGAAAATCAATTCCAGAACAACAGCAAAGGACCTTGTGAAGACGCTGAAGGAAACAGGTACAAAATAATCTATATAAAACTAGTCCTATATCAACATAACCTGAAAGGCAGTTCAGCAAGGAAGAACCCACTGCTCCAAAACTGTCATTAAAAAGCCAGACTATGGTTTGCAACTGCACATCGGGACAAATATCGTACTTTTTGGAAAAATGTCCTCTTGACTGACGAAACAGAAATAGAACTGTTTGGCCATTATGACCATCGTTATGTTTGGAGGATAAAGGGGATGCTTGCAAGCCGAAGGAAACCATCCCATCCATGATGCACGGGGGTGGCAGCATCCTGTTGTGGGGGTGCTTTGCTGCAGAAGGGACAGGTGCACTTCACAAAATAGATGGCATCATGAGGTAGGAAAATTAGGTACATATACACTGCTCAACAAAAATAAAGGGAACACCAAAATAACACATCCTAGATCTGAATGAATTAAATATTCTTATTAAATACTTTTTTCTTTACATAGTTGAATGTGCTGACAACAAAATCGCACAAAAAGGATCAATGGATATCAAATTTATCAACCCATGGAGGTCTGGATTTGGAGTCACTCAAAATTAAAGTGGAAAACCACAATACAGGCTGATCCAACTTTGATGTAATGTCCTTAAAACAAGTCAAAATGAGGCTCAGTAGTGTGTGGCCTCCACGTGCCTGTATGACCTCCCTACAACGCCTGGGCATGCTCCTGATGAGGTGGTGGATGGTCTCCTTAGGGATCTCCTCCCAGACCTGGACTAAAGCATCTGCCAACTCCTGGACAGTCTGTGGTGCAACGTGGCGTTGGTGGATGGAGCGAGACATGATGTCCCAGATGTGCTCAATTGGATTCAAGTCTGGGGAACGGGCGGGCCAGACCATAGCATCAATGCCTTCCTCTTGCAGGAACTGCTGACACACTCCAGCCACATGAGGTCTAGCATTGTCTTGCATTAGGAGGAACCCAGGGCCAACCGCACCAGCATATGGTCTCACAAGGGGTCTGAGGATCTCATCACAGTGCCTAATGGCAGTCAGGCTACCTCTGCCGAGCATATGGAGGGCTGTGCGTCCCCCCAAAGAAATGCCACCCACACCATGACTGACCCACCTCCAAACCGGTCATGCTGGAGGATGTTGCAGGCAGCAGAACGTTCTCCACGGCATCTCCAGACTCTGTCACGTCTGTCACGTGCTCAGTGTGAGCCTGCTTTCATCTCTGAAGAGCACAGGGCGCCAGTGGCGAATTTGCCAATCTTAGTGTTCTCTAGCAAATGCCAAACGTCCTGCACGGTGTTGGGCTGTAAGCACAACCCCCACCTGGGGACATCGGGCCCTCATACCACCCTCATGGAGTCTGTTTCTGACCATTTGAGCAGACACATGCACATTTGTGGCCTGCTGGAGGTCATTTTGCAGGGCTCTGGCAGTGCTCCTCCTTGCACAAAGGCGGATGTAGCGGTCCTGCTGCTGGGTTGTTGCCCTCCTATGGCCTCCTTCACGTCTCCTGATGTACTGGCCTGTCTCCTGGTAGCGCCTCCATGCTCTGGACACTACGCTGACAGACACAGCAAACCTTCTGGCCAAGCTCGCATTGATGTTCCATCCTGGATGAGCTGCACTACCTGAGCCACTTGTGTGGGTTGTAGACTCCGTCTCATGCTACCACTAGAGTGAAAGCACCGCCAGCATTCAAAAGTGACCAAATTCAGCCAGGAAACATAGGAACTGAAGTGTTCTGTGGTCACCACCTGCAGAACCACTCCTTTATTGGGGGTGTCTTGCTAATTACCTATAATTTCCAGCTGTTGTCTATTCCATTTGCACAACAGCATGTGAAATGTATTGTCAATCAGTGTTGCTTCCTAAGTGGACAGTTTGATTTCACAGAAGTGTGATTGACTTGGAGTTACATTGTGTTGTTTAAGTGTTCCCTTTATTTTTTTGAGCAGTGTATATTGAAACAACATCTCAAGACATCAGTCAGGAAGTTAACGCATGGTCGCAAATGGGTCTTCCAAATGTGCAATGACCCCAAGCATACTTCCAAAGTTGTGGCAAAAAAAAGTGACGTTGCGTCGTGTAAAGGTGAATTTTCCTTGGATCAGACGGCCTTCATAAATGGAAATTTTGGGCATACTTTGACGGATTTAATCGGGAAAAATACCCAATTGTGATGTTTATGGGACATATAGGAGTGCCAACAAAGAAGCTTGTCAAAGGTAATGAATGTTTTATATTTTATTTCTGCGTTTTGTTTAGGTCTCGTTCAGATATTTTGGGGGGTGCATACTATCAGATAATAGCTTCTCATGCTTTCGCTGAAAAGCATTTTACAAATCTGACAAGTTGGCTAGATTCACAACAAGTGCAGCTTTAATTGAGTACCTTGCATGTGTGTTTTAATGAAAGTTTGAGTTTTATCGAGTACTACGAGTGGCGCTCTGAAATTTCCTGTGCAGGAACCAAAAATGTACATCATCCGTAACAGGTTAAACAATTTAAAGGCAATGCTACCACATACTAATTGAGTATATGAACTTCTGACCCACTGGGAATGAAGGAAATAAAAGCTGAAATAAATAATTTATTCTACTATTATTCTGACATTTCACATTCTTAAAATAAAGTGGTGATCCTAACTGACCTAAGACAGGGTATTTTTACTTGGATTAAATGTCAGGAAATGTGAAACTGAGTTTCAATGTATTTGGCTAAGGTGTATATAAACTTAGACTTCATTGTATGTATTCTATACTGTCCATTGCACCTTAGCCTAAGCCGCTCTGACATTGCTCATTCATATATGTGTTTTATATTTTCTTATAACTAGCTAGCTATTGAAAATAGCCTCTGTGGTGTGAATGGCAAACAATTAGCAAGCTAATCAAACCCCATTTTGCATTATAGGGATACATGCTAAGTTGGCTAGCTAGCCACAATGAAATGATAGCTAAATATCTAGCTAGCTATTGGATTATAGATTTTGAGGTTGTTTTTTTGCATGTTCAACTAGCTGGCTAGCGAGATTAATACAATTTACATCTAACCAACTGGTTATTGTGAGGTTAAATGTTTGCTAAATCTAGCTAGTTATCTTGTGTCTGCATTGCCATTGTTCGGCTGGAAGCAATTTAAGTGTGTACATGGCATTTTAGTACAGCTGTAGCAGTCAACAGGAAAGCTATAGGACATTAATGAATGTTTTAAGAATTTTTTCTTTCTGGATTTAGTCTTTCAGCATTAACCTGCTCTCTGACACCAGAACAAGGAGATGATCGAGGGTGAACAAGCAACACTTAAAGTATTTTTTCTTTTACTTTGAGCTTAATACTTGAATTTGGGGGTCAATGAGTGTTATTGCTGGTATGCAGGATTCAATATCTTGTCTATTTTTTTGTCTGCTTTCCTCCTTTACAGCTTTAATTGTCTGGAGCCCGGTGTTGTTATGGCCAAGGAGCTTCCACTCAGATGGAACCTGGTTTCAGCTGCTGTGCTATGTTGACGTCCTTCCTCCCAGAGACGTGAAAGCATCACAACCCGGCCAATATATATTTTTGAGAAGATCAGGTTTTTGCAATGAAAAGGGCTTGAACATTACATGTCCTGCTCCAGAGGGCTGGACAGAAATATGGGCTCAGGCTAGATTCCTTTGATCCTAACATAACATGACCTGATCTAAGTTACTGAAATAATCTTATGATATAGGCATTGGTCTAGATTTTCTTTTTACCTAAGCCTTTTTGTTTGTGTGTTTTAAGTTGTTCCTAATTGTAGGCTACTACCTTTAGCGCTTGAAGTTAAAAGTATTTAATTGTTAAAATCTTTTTGTTTTTTAAGAACTACCTCACTGCTTTAGCACTTCGCCACAGACGTATGTGTTCCAATGTGAATTCTTTAAGAGATGGGTGGGTCTAAGGCTTTAGAGGTTCTGAATTATGATAAATGGGCGTAAACAAAGAACAGCACTGTAGTCATTCAATGTGAAAGGTTATCTTTATTATACAACAATAAGCAATTTAATACTCAATTGTTTTCCTGTTGGGGTAAATTGGTGAAAGTATTCCTTTTCTAAATGTATGTCTCTCAAGGATTAATGTGGATTAAGTGTGAAAATCCCAGCAAAAAGTTTGAATGCCTTTTCTTCTAAATACTGTAGGATTATAAATTTAACAATATAACGCACTTTAGGCGTAGTGGGTGCGGAGTCAGGCGCAGGAAGCAGAAGGTAATTTTATTCCGGCACAGAGAAAAATGGTCACGCCAATACCGGGCGCACATACGAGACCGGCCCAAAACCAGGACCCAACCCGTCCAGAGGAAAATCAAAGGGAAACGCACCACCACAAACATACACAGAGGAAAAATACGCCTGCACAAAGAGTAGGCGGACCTTACCGGCTTAAATAGCCCAACTAAAAACCTAAATAAGAAACAGGTGTAACCAATAAGACAAAACCGACACCGGCCTAGAGGGCGACCCGGAGGGCGATCCGGATGGAGGCGATGGAAATCCCTCAACAGTGACGGATCCAAGATGTCCCCCACCGTTACCCAGCACCTCTCCTCCGGACCGTTACCTCCCAGTCCACGAGGTACTGCAGGCCCCTCATCTGGCGTCTAGAGTCCAGAACAGCACGTACTCTGTATGCCGGGGACCCCTCGATGTCCAGAGGGGGCGGAGGGACCTCCGGCACCTCACCTTCCTGCAGGCGACCAGCTACCACCGGCATGAGAAGAGACACATGAAAAATTGGGTTAATACGATAGTAGGAAGGGAATTGTAATCTATAACTCACCTTGTTTATCCTCCTCAGAACTTTAAAGGTCCCCACACACTGCGGCCCCAGCTTCCGGCAGGGCAGGCGGTGGGGCAGGTTTCGGGTTGAGAGCCAGACCCTGAACACGGGGGCCTCACTGCTGTGGCGGTCAGCGCTCTTCTTCTGCCATCCACCAGTTTGCTTGAGGGATTCCTGGTCGGCCCTCCAGGTCTCCTTAGAGCGCTGGACCCACTCCTCCACCGCAGGAGCCTCTGGTCTGACTCTGATGTCCCGGTGCCAGGACCGGCTGGTAGCCCAACACGCATTGAAATGGTGACATGTTCATGGAGGAGTGGCGGAGTGAGTTCTGGGCCACCTCTGACCATGGGACGTACCTCGCCCATTCTCCTGGCCGGTCCTGGCAATACGACCGCAGAAACCTACCCACCTCCTGGTTCACTCTTTCCACACCTGCCCATTACTCTCGGGGTGATAACCAGAGGTCAGGCTGACCGAGATCCCCAGACGCTCCATAAACGCCTTCCAAACTCGGTGAACTGGGGACCCCGATCAGAGTCGATATCCTCAGGCACCCCGTAGTGCTGGAAGACGTGGATAAATAGGGCTTCCGCAGTCTGTAGGGCCCTAGGAAGACTGGGCAACGGGAGGAGACGGCAGGACTTAGAAAACCGATACACAACGACCAGGATCATGGTGTTCCCCTGGGACGGGGGAAGATTGGTAAGAAAGTCCACTGACAGATGAGACCATGGCCGTTGTTGAACGGGGAGGGGCTGTAACTTCCCTCTAGGCAGGTGCCTAGGAGCCTTACTCTGAGCGCACACCAAACAGGAAGAGACATAGAACCTCACGTCCCTAACTAAGGTGGGCCACCAGTACTTCCTCCTAAGACCCTGCACTGTCCTCGCCACACCAGGATGACCCGAAGAGGGTAGCGTGTGAGCCCACCAAATCAATTGATCACGAACACTAAGCGGCACGTACTTACGACCTGTAGGACACTGTGGAGGCACAGGTTCCAACCGTAACGCCCGCTCAATGTCCGTGTCCACCTCCCATACCACCGGTGCCACCAGACATGAAGCTGGAGGGTTGAGAGTAGGATCGATGGGCCGGTCCTCTGTGTCATAGAGACGGGACAGCGCATCGGCCTTCGTGTTCAGGGAACCTGGTCTATACGAGATCGTAAACCTAAATCTGGTGAAAAACATGGCCCACCTTGCCTGACGAGGATTCAGTGTCCTTGCTGCCCGGATATACTCCAGATTACGGTGGTCAGTCTAGATGAGGAAAGGGTGCTTGGCCCCCTCTCCACACCTTCAGGGCTTTTACCACAGCTAACAACTCCCGGTCCCCCACATCATAGTTTGCTCCGCCGGACCGAGCTTCTTCGAAAAGAAAGCGCAGGGGCGGAGCTTCGGTGGCGTGCCCGAGCGCTGTGATAGCACGGCTCCAGCCTCGGACGCGTCCACCTCCACTATGAACACTAAAGAGGGGTCCGGATGTGCCAACACGGGAGCATCAGTGAACAGTGCCTTCAACCGATTGAAAGCTCTGTCCTCCTCTGCCGACCACCGTAAACGCGCCGGACTCCCTTTCAGCAGTGAGGTAACGGGAGCCGCCACCTGGCCAAAACCCCGGATAAACCTCCAGTAGTAATTGGCAAACCCTAAAATCCGCTGCACCTCCTTTACCGTGGTTTGAGTCGGCCAATTACGCACGGCCTTAACGTGGTCACAATCCATCACTATCCCTGAGGTGGAAATGCAATACCCCAGGAAGGAGACGGCTTGTTTGGAGAACACACATATCTCAGCCTTAACGTATAGGTCATGCTCCAGCAGTCGCCCAAGTACCTTGCGGACCAGAGACACATGATCGGCGCATGTGTCGGAATAGATCAGGATATCATCAATATACACCACCACACCCTGCCCGTGCAGGTTCCTGAGAATCTCATCTACAAAGGATTGAAAGACGGCTGGAGCATTCTTTAACCCATACAGCATGACGAGGTACTCAGAATGGCCAGATGTTGTACTAAACACGGTTTTCCACTCGTCTCCATCCCGAAAATGCACCAGATTATACGCGCTCCTGAGGTCCAGTTTCGTGAAAAAACGCGATCCGTGAAATCATTCCACCGCCTTAGCGATGAGAGGTAGCAGGTAACTAAACCCCACTGTGATGGAATTGAGACCTCGATAATCAATGTACGGACGCAGACCTCCCTCCTCTCTTTTCACAAAAAAGAAACTTGAGGAGACAGTGACGTGGAGGGCCGAATGTACCCCTGTCCCAGAGATTCCGTGACATATGTCTCCATAGCCAATGTCTCCTCCTGTGACAATGGGTACACGTGACTCCTGGGAATTTCAGCGTTTACCTGGAGGTTTATCGCACAATCCCCCTGTCGATGAGGTGGTCATTTGGTCACCCTCTTCTTACAGAAAGCGATAGCCAAATCGGCCTACTCAGAGGAAATGCGCATAGTGGAAACCTGGTCTGGACTCTCCACTGACGTGGCACAGATGGAAACTCCCATAAACCTACCTCAACACTACTCTGACCACCCCTGGAGAGCCCCCTGTTTCCACGAAATCCTGGGATTGTGACTAGCCAGCCAGGGAACCCCCAGCACCACCGGAAACGCAGGTGAATCGATAAGGAAGAGACTAATCCGCTCCCTATGATCCCCCTGCGTTACCATGTCCAGTGGAACCTTTGGCCTCCCCGACCAGCCCTGACCCTAATGGTCGGCTATCTAAGGAGTGTACGGGGAAGGGGGAGATCTATCGACACCAGCGGAATCTCCAGTTTACGGGCGAGTCCGTGATCCATATAGTTCCCAGCTGCGCCTGAATCGACTAGCGCCTTATGCTGGAGAGAGGGAGATAACTCAGAAAAAAAAGTATACAAACATGTGACCAACAAGGAGCTGTGGGTCAGTTTGATGCTGACACCTGGGGTGACCGAGTAGTGTTCTGCCTGCCCTCTCGACTCCCAGACGGGCTCATCCAGCACCGGTCGGAGAGGACACAGCTGGTGCAGGAGGAGCCTCCTCCTCCGGTACCACTCGATGCGGCCCCCCCTAACTCCATAGGTATGGGAGCAGGAGGGCCGGGAGGTGGAACTGACAGGACCCTTTCTGAACGCCCGCGGGCAGCTAGCAGATTGTCCAGCCGGATTGACATGTTTATGAGTTCGTCGAGGGAGAGAGTGGCGTCCCGACAAGCTAGCTCCCTGCGGACGTCCTCCCGGAGGCTGCACCGGTAGTGGTCCATCATGGCCCTGTCATTCCACACGGCCCTAGCGGCCAAGGTCCGGAACTCCAGCGCGAAGTCCTGCGCACTCCTCGTCTCCTGCCTAAGGTGGAATAGCCGTTCACCCTATCCAACTCTGGATAGTGGTCCCTGGCCGAGTCAGACCCTCTGGGCCATTCCAAACTGCATTAGCCCACTCCAGGGCTCGGCCCGTCAGGCAGGAGACGAGGACGCTCACACTCTCTTCGCCCGAGGGAGTCGGCTTCACGGCAGCCAGGTACAACTTGAGTTGGAGAAAAAAAACCTGGCACCCAGCCGCCGCTCCATCACACTCCCTTGGGGGCGCAAGAAGAAGTGCGCTGGAGCCGGACGCCGCCGGAAGAGTGGGTTGAATCATCGGAGGAGCTGGAGGAGAGGTGGGGAGACCAATCCTCTACCGTCGGTTCATTCTCTCCATCATCTGGTCCATTGCCGACCCAATCCGATGGCGGATGGTCGTATGATGGAGGACGCGCTCCTCCATCGATGGAAGGGGGTGGCCGCTGCTCGTGCTGACTCCATTCTTGATGCGGGCTTCTGTAACGCACTTTAGGCGTAGTGGGTGCGGAGTCAGGCGCAGGAAGCAGAAAGTAAAGAACAATGTTTTATTCCGGCACAGAGAAAAATGGTCACGCCAATACCGGGCACACATACGAGACCGGCCCAAAACCAGGACCCAACCCATCCGGAGGAAAAACAAAGGAAAACGCACCACCACAAACATACACAGAGGAAAAATAAGCCTGCACAAAGAGCAGGCGGGCCTTACTGGCTTAAATAGCCCAACTAAAAACCTAAAAAATAAACGGTGTAACCAATAAAACAAAACCAACAGAAAAGGGATCGGTGGCAGCTAGTAGACCGGTGACGCCGAGCGCCACCCGGACAGGAAGAGGAGCCACCTTCAGTGGGAGTCGTGACAATCAACTTTGAAAGCAGCATTACTTCACCATGTATCCTCTAACCACAGCCATATGCCATTTTGAAGCTCTGAGTCTGTACTTTTATCCAATGTAAAAATCAACATAAGACTGAAAAGAGATTGTGGGTCACAAATGGCATCTTCAACTTTTACAGTGCCATCTCCAATCTTTTATTTTAATTTTATTTCACCTTTATTTAACCAGGTATGCTAGTTGAGAACGAGTTCTCATTTGCAACTGCGACCTGGCCAAGATAAAGCATAGCAATTTGACACATACAACAACACAGAGTTATAAATAGAATAAACATTTATTCATAGAGAGGGTTTTATTCTCTATTTTGGTTAGGCCAGGGTGTGACTGGGGTCGGCATTCTAGTTTCTTAATTTCTATGTTTTCTATTTCTTTGTGTTTGGCCAGGTGTGGTTCTCAATCAGAGGCAGCTGTCTATCGTTGTCTCTGATTGAGAATCATACTTATGCTGCTTTTTCCCACGTGTGTTTTGTGGGTAGTTGTTTTCTGTTTTGTGTCTGCACCAGACAGAACTGTTTCTTTTTGGTATTTTGTCTCAGTGGTCAGTTTAAATAAATTATCATGAACACATACCACGCTGCGCTTTGGTCCACTCCTTCTTCATGCAACAACGAGCGTTACACATAGTCAATAATATAGTAGAACAAAAGAAAACAAAGTCTATATAGAGTGAGTGCTAATGAGGTAAGATAAGGGAGTTAAGGCAATTAATAGGCCATGGTGGCGAAGTTATTACAATATAGCAATTAAAAACTGGAATGGTAGATGTGCAGAAGATGAATGTGCAAGTAGAGATACTGGGGTGCAAAGGAGTAAGATAAATAAATAAATGCTGTGTGGGGATGAGGTAGGTAGATAGATGGGCTGTTTACAGATGGGCTACGTACAGGTGCAGTGATCTGTGAGCTGGTGCTTAAAGCTAGTGAGGGAGATGTGAGTCTCCAGCTCCAGAGATTTTTGCAGTTCCTTCCAGTCATTGGCAGCAGAGAACTGGAAGGAAAGATGACCAAAGGAGGAATTGGCTTCTGGGTGACCAGTGAGATATACCTGCTGGAGCGCGTGCTACGAGTGGGTGCTGCTATGGTGACCAGTGAGCTGAGATAAGGCGGGGCATTACCTAGACATTACAAAGACTTGTAGATAACCTGTAGCCTGTGGGTTTGGCGACGAGTATGAAGCGAGGGCCAACCAACGAGAGCGTACAGGTCGCAATGGTGGGTAGTGTATGGGGCTTTGGTGACAAAACGGATGGCACTGTGATAGACTGGATCCAGTTTGTTGAGTAGAGTGTTGGAGGCTATTTTATAGATGACATCACCGAAGTTGAGGATCGGTAGGATGGCATGTTTGGCAGCATGAGTGAAGGATGCTTTGTTGATATATAGGAAGCCAATTCTAGATTTCATTTTTGGATTGGAGATGCTTAATGTGAGTCTGGAAGGAGAGTTTAGTTTCTTATACCCTGAATATGTCCTGTTCCTTCAAACGTCACTAAGCTGTGAAAATCATCAAACACAAATTTACACACAAGGTCAAGCATTCCGTAAAAAACACCTTATTCTCAGTAAACAGGGGTCACTAGTTATCTCACATTCTGAGAAGATTGCAGGAGGGATGTGGGTTGGGATGTAAGTTTGCTGAAAATAAACGCAGTTGACAGTGAGAGGACATTTCTTTTTTTGCTGAGTTTAGTCACAAAGTAACATTTAAAAAAGTCACTAAGTAGCTCAAATGCTAAAGTTTTCCGTGATGAGATTTGAACACACAACATTCTGGTTGCTAGACATTCACGTTATATGCCAACCCGTCCACCCTGACGAACCAACTTTTTTTTTTTGCTTAAGTAACCTACTGTCTTATGTAACCATTCTAATTTGAGTGTCCTGGATTTATGTTTACCATGTTACATATAGTCTGAGACTAGTCTGAATAAGGTGCCTCCTCCACCTCAGCAGAGAAACAGCAACTTATACTCATATTGTACTGTATTCACCATGCACTCATACATACAGTATAAACAATTGTACATGTATACAGCCCTCTTGGGTAATATGTATAGTATATCTGAGTGAATATTAGACAAATATACAGTAATCATCTGAGTCGATGTGAGTGTAGCCGTACAGTTGCCACACATACTGCACAACACCAAAAATGCACATTCATCTGAATCTCGTCAACTCTAACATGCTGACTGACCACACTGCTCACGTGGGTGCAATGTTATTCAATCATTGCACCCACACTGCTTGCGCACGTCAAAGAGCGTATGCGTAACCAGGGGCTAAACTGAAACTTGGTTCTATTTGTAACGCTTGAAGCACTGCAAGTCCCACCTCTCTCGTCTTCTCATTGGTTTTTAGGAGCATATACCCACGTGCCATCTCCTCATTGTGGGTGATTGAAAGATTAACTGAGGTCCACAGTGCAGTTGGTTGCCAACCGCCATATAAAGTCCAAAGAAGAAGAAAAAGCCTGGAGGAGAGATTACTAGAAACACACTTTTACCTTTTTATCTGTGAATTAATTGTCGGAGTAGAGGACCTTGTGCATTTCAGGTAAAATAACAACCCAGTGTTTATATCCCAAGACAAACTAGTATGCAACAGCAAGCTAGCTAGCTAAATTGCCATAAATGTTTAATGCTTTTGACCTGTCCCCAAATACATATAGTTGGTTCAGAGTTTGTTTTGATATTTCAACCTGCGTGTCCTAATCGCATCTGGTGTGGGTGGAATAAATCAGCATGGGCTCGAAAGCACACGCACAAGCCGTCTGGTCAGCATGTTACTCTCTCTGCACCGCATCTCTTCTTGCACAGCATATTTCCTGTATCTCTGCCCTAGACACAGTTTCCACCACTCTCTTATCTGAGTTGCTGTCATTTGGGTTCCAGAATCATCCTAACAGATCAGGTGACAGGGGTGTACTCCATGTCTGATGAGCAGGTCTGCCAGATCGCAGAGTAATGTGAGGGACTACAAAGCCCTGTCAAGCACGACATCTGCACTGTGTAATCTCTGAGAACTAACTTCGCCTCAGGACACAGCAGCTGTTTTTCTGCTCTTCTACCAAGCGTAAACTTGCTCCTTCATCATTTTAAAGGATATCGCTAAAGCAAGTTAAATCCTCCCCTCCCTGGTTTTCAGTTTGAGTAATGGTTTGTATCTGAAGATGCTGACTGTTTGTGAATAATCTCCTTTCACATGCAGAGATCTGGTGATCAATGAAATGTTTTCCTCTCTAAGAGGGACAAGGTGTGGGAAGATTGATGATGGGCAGTGAAGTGTTTCTGGTCCCCTATTACAGCTGGTACAAGAGAACTGATCCTTTAGGAAGGGACAGAGAAATAGAGGCCCGCCCATTATGGTGTTAGGGGCTGTTTTAGAACACCTGCTCATTCAAGGGTGTTTCTTTATTTTTTGTATTTTCATTGTAGAATAATAGTGAAGACATCAAAACTATGAAATAACACACATGGAATCATGTATTAACCAAAAAAGTGTTAAACAAATCTAAATGTATTTGATATTCTTCAAATAGCCACCCTTTGTCTTGATGACAGCTTTGCACACTCTTGGCAAAATAGTAAAAGTAAAGAAAAAACCTTGCATGAGTTGGTGTTCTAAAACTTTTGACCGGTAGTGTATGTAAACTCAGCAAAAAAAGAAACGTCCTCTCACTGTCAACTGTGTTTATTTTCAGCAAACGTAACATTTGTATGAACATAACAAGATTCAACAACTGAGACATAAACTGAACAAGTTCCACTTTGTCTCTGAACAAAGGGGGGGTCAACATCAAAATAACAGTTAGTACTGGCCACTGGTGTGGCCACCAGCTACATTAAGTACTGCAGTGCATCTCCTCATGCACTGTACCAGATTTGCCAGTTCTTGCTGTGAGATGTTACTCCACTCTCTTCCACCAAGGCACCTGCAAGTTCCCAGACATTTCTGGGGGGAATGGCCCTAGCCCTCACCCTCCGATTCAACAGGTCCCAGACGTGCTCAATGGGATTGAGATCCTGGCTCTTCACACATTCCTGTCTTGCAGGAAATCACGCACAGATCGAGCAGTATGGCTGGTGGCATTGTCATGCTGGAGGGTTATATCAGGATGAGCCTGTAGGAAGGGTACCACATGAGGGAGGAGGATGTCTTCCATGTAACGCACAGCGTTGAGATTGCCTGCAATGACAAAAAACTTAGTCTGATGATGCTGTGACACACTTCCCCAGACCATGACAGACCCTCCACCTCCAAATCGATCCCGCTCCAGAGTACAGGCCTCGGTGTAATGCTCATTCCTTCGACGATAAACGCAAATCCGACCATCAACCCTGGTGAGACAAAACCGCGACTCGTCAGAGAAGAGCCCTTTTTGCCAGTCCTGTCTGATCCAGCGACTGTGGGTTTGTGCCCATAGGCAATGTTATTGTCGGTGATGTCTGGTAAGGACCTGCCTTACAACAGGCCTACAAGCCCTCAGTCCAGCCTCTCTCAGCCTATTGCAGACGTTCTGAGCACTGATGGAGGGATTGTGAGTTCCTGGTTGAACTCAGGCATTTGGTGTTGCCATCCTGTATCTGTCCCGCAGGTGTGAGGTTCCGATGTTCCCGATCCTGTGCAGGTGTTGTTACACGTGGTCTGCCACTGCGAGGACAATCAGCTGTCCATCCTGTCTCCCTGTTACTCTGTCTTAGGCGTCTCACAGTACGGACATTTCTATTTGCTGCCCTGGCCACATCTGCAGTCCTCATGCCTCCTTGCAGCATGCCTATGAGCAGGAACCCTGGGCATCTTTATTTTTGTGTTTTTCAGAGTCAGTAGAAAGGCCTCTTTCGTGTCCTAAGTTTTCATAACTGTGACCCTAATTGCCTACCGTCTGTAAGCTGTTCGTGTCGTAATGACCGTTCCACAGGTGCCTGTTCATTAATTGTTTATGGTTCATTGAACAAGGATGGGAAACCGTGTTTAAACAAGCAAAAGTGACAAGCAAAAGTGAAACAGGTGTATTTCTGGTGTTGTTCAAATGCACAGATCACTTTACACCTTCTCGAAGAATCTACCAGTATTTCGAAAACTTGGCATCATATATCTGTCATGCTGCTTTGTTGACCACCCCACGACCCATCTATTCGTCCAATCAGCGGCCGCCAGTGGGACAGCGAGTTGAAGTTTAGACTACGTGACACTGCACCATTTCTCTCTGTCCATCCCAATTGTTAAGTCTTTGCGAATGTTATATGATGATGATGATGATGGAATATGCCCAGCTCTTTAGTGAGCCTTTAATGATGTTTCTGTTGCTCAAAGTAAAGGCTAAACAGCATCTCTCTAATTGGGAGCCCATTTGTGTAGATAGCTGGCGTGATGTGCAGTCCACGCAATTACCAGTGCTAAACACAATTATATAGCTTCAGAACATGACCTAATCAAAGCTACAGAGGCAACTCTGAGCTAGTCGCTTGCTGGGACACTTACGTACAATTCATGATGAAGAGCCTCAACTTTTTGGTTTCAAAACACCCCAAACTGATGCTTCAAAAGCGCAAAGAGTGGCCTACTTTTACACCCAATTACATTTCTAATACCAAATACGTTTTCACCATAAACAGTCATGGCATTGTTCTTCCCTCTGATGATTAATGGATGTCTTGAGTCGCCATGGGGAATTAAAAATACATCACCCAGATAGACACACAGTCGGCTCAAACGGCAAGACGAGACAGATTGAGAGGAAAAGTAAGACTCACTGACTTTTGTAATAATGCAACATTAGGCAGTGTGTTATTGACTTCAGCAATGTCATGCCTCTCTGTAAAATTAATCTACTGTGTGTGTGGTGTCTAATTGTAATAACCATGACACTGGGCTGACTTTTGACCTTTCACATTTATCTGACTGAATACACTTTGAAATAATCAACTGTACAATAGTGGTTCCCCAGGGACATGTTTTGTGGCATTTACTCTTCAGCGTACATATACAGTGCATTCGGAAAGTATTCAGACCCCTTTGACTTTTTCCACACTTCGTTACATTACAGCCTTGTTCTAAAATTGATTAAATCGTTTTTTCCCCATATCAATCTACACACAATACCTCATACTGACAAAGCAAAAACAGGTTTTTAGAAGTTTAATCAAATGTATAAAAAAAGATCTGTAATAGCACATTAACATATGTATTCAGACCCTTTGGCAGCGATTACAGCATCAAGTCTTCTTGGTTGTTACGCTACAAGCTTAGCACACCTGTATTTGGGGAGTTTCTCCTATTATTCTTTGCAGATCCTCTCAAGCTCTGTCAGGTTGTATGGTGAGCGTTGCTGCACAGCTATTATCAGGTATCTCCCAAGATGTTTGATTGGGTTCATGTCAGGGCTCTGGCTTGGCACCTTAATGACATTGAGACTTGTTTTGAAGCCACTCCTGTGTTGTATTTGCTGTGTGCTTAGGGTCGTTGTCCTGTTGGAAGGTGAACCTTTGCCCTAGTCTGAGGTCATGAGCACTCTGGAGCAGGTTTTCATCAAGGATCTCTCTGTACTTTGCTCCTCGATCCTGACTAGTCTCCCAGTCCCTGCCTTTGAGAGACATCCCCACAGCATGATGCTGCCACCATCATGCTTCACCATAGGGATGGTGCCAGGTGTGACGCTTGGCTTTCAGGCCAAAGAATTCAATCTTGGTTTCATCAGACCAGAGAATCTTGTTTCTCATGGTCTGAGTCCTTTAGATGCCTTTTGGCAAACGTTTTGCTGTCATGTGCCTTTTACTGAGTAGTGGCTTCCGTCTGGCCACTCTACCATAAAGGCCTGATTAGTAGAGTGCTGCAGAGATGGTAGAACCTTCCAGAAGGACAACCATCTCCACAGAGGAACTCTGGAGCTCTGTCAGAGTGACCATTGGATTCTTGGTCACCTCCCTTTCTCCCCCGATTGCTCAGTTTGGCCAGGACGCCAGCTCTAGGAAGAGTCTTGGTGGTTCCAAACCTCTTCCATTTAGGAATGATGGAGGCCACTGTGTTCTTGGGGACCTTCAATGCTGCAGAAATGTTTTGGTACCTTTACCCAGATCTGTGCCTCAACACAATTCTGTCCCGGAGCTCTACAAACAATTCCATCGACCTCATGGCTTGGTTTTTACTCAAACAACTGTGGGACCTTAAGTGTGCCTTTCCAGGTGTGCGCCTTTCCAAATGTATTGTTTTTTTTACCTATATACCTTTTGCCATATTTCAGGCTTCAAACATAAAGATATAAAACTGTCTTTTTTTTGTGAAGAATCAACAACAAGTGGGACACAATCATAAAGTGGAACGACATTTATTGGATATTTCAAACTTTTTTAACAAATCAAAAACTGAAAAATTGGGCGTGCAAAATTATTCAGCCCCTTTACTTTCAGTGCAGCAAACTCTCTCCAGAAGTTCAGTGAGGATCTCCGAATAATCCAATGTTGACCTAAATGACTAATGATGATAAATACAATCCACCTGTGTGTAATCAAGTCTCCGTATAAATGCACCTGCACTGTGATAGTCTCAGAGGTCCGTTAAAAGCGCAGAGAGCATCATGAAGAACAAGGAACACACCAGGCAGGTCCGAGATACTGTTGTGAAGAAGTTTAAAGCCGGATTTGGATACCAAAATATTTCCCAAGCTTTAAACATCCCAAGGAGCACTGTGCAAGCGATAATATTGAAATGGAAGGAGTATCAGACCACTGCAAATCTACCAAGACCTGGCCGTCCCTCTAAACTTTCAGCTCATACAAGGAGAAGACTGATCAGAGATGCAGCCAAGAGGCCCATGATCACTCTGGATGAACTGCAGAGATCTACAGCTGAGGTGGGAGACTCTGTCCATAGGACAACAATCAGTCGTATATTGCACAAATCTGTCCTTTATGGAAGAGTGGCAAGAAGAAAGCCATTTCTTAAAGATATCCATAAAAAGTGTCGTTTAAAGTTTGCCACAAGCCACCTGGGAGACACACCAAACATGTGGAAGAAGGTGCTCTGGTCAGATGAAACCAAAATTAACTTTTTGGCAACAATGCAAAACGTTATGTTTGGCGTAAAAGCAACACAGCTCATCACCCTGAACACACCCATCCCCACTGTCAAACATGGTGGTGGCAGCATCATGGTTTGGGCCTGCTTTTCTTCATCAGGGACAGGGAAGATGGTTAAAATTGATTGGAAGATGGATGGAGCCAAATACAGGACCATTCTGGAAGAAAACCTGATGGAGTCTGCAAAAGACCTGAGACTGGGACGGAGATTTGTCTTCCAACAAGACAATGATCCAAAACATAAAGCAAAATCTACAATGGAATGGTTAAAAAATAAACATATCCAGGTGTTAGAATGGCCAAGTCAAAGTCCAGACCTGAATCCAATCGAGAATCTGTGGAAAGAACTGAAAACTGCTGTTCACAAATGCTCTCCATCCAACCTCACTGAGCTCGAGCTGTTTTGCAAGGAGGAATGGGAAAAAATGTCAGTCTCTCGATGTGCAAAACTGATAGAGACATACCCCAAGCGAGTTTTATATCTTTATGTTTGAAGCCTGAAATGTAGCAAAAGGTCGCAAAGTTCAAGGGGGCCGAATACTTTCGCAAGGCACTGTATATAATCAGTTTTCAGAAATGGGATACCAGCTGACATGAACCAATCACGTAGTGACTTAGCAGGTAGAAAATAATACATAAAGCCAGCAATACTGCAATTTGTTGAGTTTTAGAATTCTGTGCAATCAATTCAAATGTATATTATAACTTACCTTCTTGGCTGGACGTAAGGTATCAAGAATGATAATATTTTCATGTATTTCCATTCTTTCTGATTGGTTCCCCCAGTACCACTGGGCTGGGCCTTCCGTAGGTGCCTTACAAAAGTGTCACGGAGGGACTTCCATTTGGTTTTGCACAATTCAACTTCTGTGAAGAGTAAAATATAATTGATTGTTAACCAATAACAAAGCATTTATTTTGTCATTACAGATATTTGGCTATTTGAAGCCTGGCCTTCACCTATCGTCTAGAATTCGAGACAGTGTCGCAGTGCATTATGGAGACCTGTGAGGCCATAGAGGAAGATGCTGGCGTCCCATCTGCCACGACCCACTGAGGAGACCTGAGGAGACCTGGAAACTTCTCAAAGGTTTCATGAAAAAAAATGTGACTTTCCCAATTGTTTGGGATTGGTTGATGGAAAACATATTATGATCACCAAAAAAAACAAACTCAGGGAGACGGTTTTTGTAATTATAAAGGAGCCTTCTCTGTGGTGTTACTCACCCTTGTGGATGCCAATTACCGCTTCACAGCTATTCAAGTGGGGGATTTTGGGAGAAACAGTGACGAGGAGTCTATCCCAACTCCCCACTTGGAAGGGCAATGGCATCAAAAACCCTGCCCTTAGATATCTGTTTTCTTTATATTTTGGTTAGGTCAGGGTGTGACTAGGGTGGGTACGCTAGTTTTTGTATTGTCTTAGGTTTTTGTATGTCTAGGGTTGTTGTAGGTCTAGGGTTTTTTGTATTTCGATGTTGGCCTGATATGGGGATCATATTTAGGTAGCCATTTTCCCTTTGGTGTTTGTGGGGTCTTGTCTATGTGTAGTTGCCTGTCAGCACTCGTTTGTATAGCTTCACGTTTTGTTATTTTGTTCAGTGTTCTTTCTTTTACTAAATAAGAATGTACGCATACCACGCTGCACCTTGGTCCGATTCTTATAACGAACGTGACACCTGCAGGTGCCCCAAGATGCCTTTCTGCCTGGGGGTGAAGATTTGGGAAAGATGCCATACACAATGGTGGGGTAAGCTGCCTTCCCACGAAAGCCCTACCTGATGAGGCCATATGCCAGGCATAACATCAGCTATGAGAAAGAAATCTTCAACTATCGTCTCTGTCGAGCTAGAATGAGAGTAGAGAAGGCTTTTGGTATCCTTAAGGCCAGAGTGAGGATCTTCTACCAAAAAATAAACCTACTGCCAAGCAAGGTTGATCCCCTAATGAATGCAATGTGCATCCTCCACATCTTCCTCACAAAGCCTTGTGATATGGAGATATGACTACAGCAGGGTCGGGCAGGGATGAGGTAAGGCATGAGAGGCATAGCCATCCAGGCCAACAGAGCCGGTAAGGAGGCAGTTTCTGTCAGGGAAAAGTTTAAGTATTTCACCTCTGTGGAAGGCAGAATTGACTTCCAGGACAGAATGGTTGTAACTAGGCCTACTTAGATGCACTGTGTGTGTGTGTGTGTGTGTGTGTGTGTGTGTGTGTGTGTAGTTTAAGTTCAACTTTGACATTTAATTTGTTTTGTGTATTCATTCTACACTTTACAATTCCACCATTATTTCAACAATGAACAAATAATAAACATGAACATTTGAAAAATGGAAATACTAGTCATTTTCAACAGCACAAAAATCTCACATGACTGGCTTAAGCACACATGGCATTTACATTAAGCTAACGCTAGCTAGTTCGTTCTATATCGAGGATGAACATTGAGTTGTTATACTTTACCTGAAATGTGCATGGTCTTTGCAATCTCACTCCATAACGCATCTTTTTGTAGTTGGATCCTTGTAGAATTTTGAAGACGGGTCATATAAAAGTGAGTACTTCTACTTCAACGATAAATCTCTCATCCATCTTTCAAGCACCCACGTTGGCTTTTGTTTACAAGAAGTCAGGGAAGAATTGTTACGGTTTTCTTCTGGTGAAAGAGAGGAGGACCAAAATGCAGCGTGGTTATAATTCATGGTTCTTTAATAAAGAAACTATACATGAATAAACTACAAAACAAGTAACGTGAAAACCCGAAACAGTCCTAACTGGTGCAAAACACAGAGACAGGAACAATCACCCACCAAATACCCAAAGAATATGGCTGCCTAAATATGGTTCCCAATCAGAGACAACGATAAACACCTGCCTCTGATTGAGAACCACTCTAGGCAACCATAGATTTACCTAGAATACTATACTAAACACAACCCCATCAATCTACAAAACCCCTAGACAAGACAAACACATAATCACCCATGTCACACCCTGGCCTGACCAAAGTAATAAAGAAAACACTGGGTGGGCGTCTATCCACGGTGGCGGCTCTGGCGCTGGACGTGGACCCCACTCCAACATAGTCTTAGTCTGCTTTCTAAGCGTCCTTAGAGTGGCGACCCTCGCCGCCGACCTTGGCCTACTAATCTTAACAAAGGGCCCCACTGGACTGAGGGGCAGCTCCGGACTGAGGGGCAGCTCAAGATTGAGGAGTAGCTCAAGACTGAGGGGTAGCTCAAGACTGAGGGGTAGCTCAAGACTGAGGTGTAGCTCAAGACTGAGGGGTAGCTCAGGACTGAGAGGAAGCTCAGGACTGAGAGGAAGCGTAGGCAGGTTGATGGCTCTGGCAGATCCTGGCTGACTGGTGGCTCTGGCAGATCCTGGGTGACTGGCGGCTCTGGCGGATCCTGGCTGACTGGTAGCACTGGCAGATCGGCGGCTCTGGCGGATCCTGGCTGACTGGCGGTTCTGGCGGATCCTGGCTTACTGGCGGCTCTGGCAGATCCTGGCAGACTGGCGGATCCTGGCAGACTGATGGATCTGGCATTTCCTGGCTGACTGGCGGCTCTGGCGGATCCTTGCTGACTGGCGGCTCTGGCTGCTCCCTGCTGACTGGCGGCTCTGGCTGCTCCATGCTGACTGGCGGCTCTGGCTGCTCCATGCTGACTGGCGGCTCTGGCTGCTCCATGCTGACTGGCAGCTCTGGCTGCTCCATGCTGACTGGCGGCTCTGGCTGCTCCATGCTGACTGGCAGCTCTGGCTGCTCCATGCTGACTGGCGGCTCTGGCTGCTCCATGCTGACTGGCGGCTCTGGCTGCTCCATGCTGACTGGCGGCTCTGGCTGCTCCATGCTGACTGGCGGCTCTGGCTGCACCATGCTGACTGGCGGCTCTGGCTGCTCCATGCTGACTGGCGGCTCTGGCTGCTCCATGCTGACTGGCGGCTCTGGCTGCTCCATGCTGACTGGCGGCTCTGGCTGCTCCATGCTGACTGGCGGCTCTGGCTGCTCCATGCTGACTGGCGGCTCTGGCTGCTCCATGCTGACTGGCGGCTCTGCTGCTCCATGCTGACTGGCGGCTCTGGCTGCTCCATGCTGACAGACGGGAGACTCCGGCGGCTCATGACAGACGGGAGACTCCGGCGGCTCATGACAGACGGGAGACTCCGGCGGCTCATGACAGGCGGGAGACTCCGGCGGCTCATGACAGGCGGGAGACTCCGGCGGCTCATGACTGGCGGGAGACTCCGGCAGAGCTGGACAGGCGGGAGACTCCGGCAGCACTGGACTGGAGAGGCGCACTGTAGGCCTGGTGCGTGGTGCCGGCACTGGTGGTACTGGGCCGAGGACACGCACCTCAGGGCGATTGCGGGGAGCTGCCACCGGAGGGCTGATGCGTGGAGGTGGTACCGGATAGACCGGACCGTGCAGGCGCACTGGAGCTCTTGAGCACCGAGCCTCCCGGTCGCCCTGCCAGTGTGGCGAGGTGGAATAACCCGCACTGGGCTATGCAGGCGAACCGGGGACACCGTGCGCAAGGCTGGTGCCATGTAAGCCGGCCCAAGGAGATGCACTGGAGACCAGATGCGTAGAGCCGGCTTCATGGCACTTGGCTCGATGCCCACTCTAGCCCGGCCGATATGCGGAGCTGGTATGTACCGCACCGGGCTATGCACCCGCACTGGGAACACCGTGCGCTCCACAGCATAACACGGTGCCTGCCCGGTGTCTCTAGCCCCCCGGTTATAGCACAGGAAGTTGGTGCAGGTCTCCTACCTGGCTTCGCCATACTCCCTGTGTGCCTCCCCCAAGAAATGTTTGGGGCTGACTCTCGGGCTTCCTTGCCAACCGTGTTCCCTCGTATCGCCAGCTCCTCTCTCCGGCTGCCTCTGCTCTCCTAAGTGCCTCCACCTGTTCCCATGGGAGGCGATCTCTTCCAGCCAGGATCTCCTCCCAAGTGTAGCAACCCTTGCCGTCCAACACATCATCCCATGTCCATTCCTCCTTGCGCTGCTCCTGCTACCGCTGCCTGTCACCACGCCACTTGGTCCTGTTGTGGTGGGTGATTCTGTTACGGTTTTCTTCTGGTGAAAGAGTGGAGGCCCAAAATGCAGCGTGGTTATAATTCATGGTTCTTTAATAAAGAAACTATACATGAATAAACTATAAAACAAGAAACGTGAAAAACCGAAACAGTCTTAACTGGTGCAAAACACAGAGACAGGAACAATCACCCACCAAATACCCAAAGAATATGGCTGCCTAAATATGGTTCCCAATCAGAGACAACGATAAACACCTACCTCTGATTGAGAACCACTCTAGGCAACCATAGACTTACCTAGAATACTATACTAAACACAACCCCATCAATCTGCAAAACCCCCAGACAAGACAAACACATAATCACCCATGTCACACCCATATCACACAGGGTGTGACAAGAATGTTCATTGTGAGATCCAATTAATTGAATGGCAGCCGGAACTTCCAGACTTGATATGGCGGTTAGCAATCAGTTTAAGGTGCATTCCGCCACCAACTGGACTGGAGTGTGTACCTTGCAGTTCGTCTTTCAGTCACCCAAGTGGTTATAACCAATGAGGAGATGGCACATGGGTACCTGCTTCTATAAACCAATGAGGAGATGGGAGAGGCAGGACTTGCAGCGCGATCTGCGATTCTGATGGGCTAATTGACATCATCACCCCCCCCCCCACCCCCCCACCCCCTCCTCGGATGGGGCCACAGTGTCTCCTGACCCCTCCTGTCTCAGCCTCCAGTATTTATGCTGCAGTAGTTTGTGTCGGGGGGCTAGGGTCAGTTTGTTATATCTGGAGTACTTCTCCTGTCCTATTCGGTGTCCTGTGTGAATCTAAGTGTGCGTTCTCTAATTCTCTCCTTCTCTCTTTCTTTCTCTCTCTCGGAGGACCTGAGCCCTAGGACCATGCCCCAGGAATACCTGACATGATGACTCCTTGCTGTCCCCAGTCCACCTGACCGTGCTGCTGCTCCAGTTTCAACTGTTCTGCCTTATTATTATTCGACCATGCTGGTCATCTATGAACGTTTGAATATCTTGGCCATGTTCTGTTATAATCTCCACCCGGCACAGCCAGAAGAGGACTGGCCACCCCACATAGCCTGGTTCCTCTCTAGGTTTCTTCCTAGGTTTTGGCCTTTCTATGGAGTTTTTCCTAGCCACCGTGCTTCTACACCTGCATTGCTTGCTGTTTGGGGTTTTAGGCTGGGTTTCTGTACAGCACTTTGAGATATCAGCTGATGTACGAAGGGCTATATAAATTTATTTGATTTGATTTGATCATTTGAGTCAATTGGAGGTGTACCTGCGGATGCATTTCAAGGCCTACCTTCAAACTCAGTTCCTCTTTGCTTGACATCATGGGAAAATCAAAAGAAATCAGCCAAGACCTCAGAAAAAAATTTGTAGACCTCCACAAGTCTGGTTCATCCTTGGGAGCAATTTCCAAACACCTGAAGGTACCACACTCATCTGTACAAACAATAATACGCAAGTATAAACACCATGGGATCACGCAGCCATCATACCACTCAGGAAGGAGACTTGTTCTGTCTCGTAGAGATGAAAGTACTTTGGTGCGGAAAGTGCAAATCAATCACAGAACAACAAATTACCTTGTATAGACGCTGGAGGAAACAGGTACGAAAGTATCTATATCCACAGTGTGACGACCCTCCCACTCTGCCGAATTCTTTCTCGTTGCTCTTATTTTCCTTAATAGGATGTCGGTGGGCGGAGCCGGGAGGGTCGTCAGCGAAATGGGACACACCTGGGCTTGGGTGTGTCCGAGGATAAATGCACCTCTTCCCCATTCATTGAGGAGACTCTGTCTATGCAGACACTGCTAAATTTTGGTTGTGGCATTTTTGTGGCCTTTTGTTTTGGCTCCTTTCAACACCCCACATTATCACATTTAAACACTCACTTACTCTACTGATTACACACACCATTGTTAATTGTATTTAGTTTAGTTTATTTAATTAATATATTTTGTCATTCCTTGTCTCCACGTTGTCTCCCTTTTGTTACGAACTTCGAGCCGGTTCGTGACAACAGTAAAACGAGTCCTTTATTGACATAACCTGAAAGGCTGCTCAGCAAGGAAGAAGCCACTGCTCCAAAACCGCCATTTAAGAAAAAGCCAGACTATGGAATGTACTTTTTGGAAAAATGTCCTCTGGTCTGATGAAACAAAAATAGAACTGATTGGCCATAATGACCATCGTTATGTTGGGAGAACACCATCCCAACCGTGAAGCACAGGGGTGGCAGCATCGTGTTGTGGGGCTGCTTTCCTGCAGGAGGGACTGGTGCACATCACAAAATAAATGGCATCATGAGGTAGGAAATTCATATGGATATAATGAAGCAAAATCTCAAGACATCAGTCAGGAAGTTTGTTTACACTTTTATGCCGACGTTTACTGACACCGGCCATATTCAACGTGTGTTGTACAATTTAGCTTAAGACATGTAGATTGCTAGCTAGGTAAACATTGAACCTAGCTAGCTAGCAAACAACGTGTAAGATCACACACATCACGTAATGTTAGCTAACAAGCCAGTCTGCTAACGTTAACTAGTTAAACAACAATGAACATAGTGCCAGATGCACAATTAAGGGCATTCTGTTGGGCTGCATCACCGCCTGGTATGGCAACTGCACCACCCACAACAGCAAGGCTCTCCAGAGGATGGTGCGGTCTGCACAACGCATCAAACTACCTGCCCTCCAGGACACCTACACAGCACCCAATGTCACAGGAAGGCCAAAAATATAATCAAGGAAAACAACCACCTGAGCCACTGCCTGTTCATCCCGCTACCATCCAGAAGGCAAGGTCAGTACAGGTGCATCAAAGCTGGGACCGAGAGACTGTAAAACAGCTTCTATCTCAAGTCCATCAAACTGTTGAACAGCCATCATTGACACAGAGAGGCTGCTGCCTACATACAGACTCGAAATCCTTAGTCACTTTAATTAATAATGCCACTTTAATAATGTTTGCATACCTTGCGTTACTCATCTCATATGTATATACTGTATTCTATACCAGCTATTGCATCTTGCATATGCTGCTCGGTCATCGCTCATCCATATATTTACATGTACAAATTCTTATTCCATCCCTTTACTTAGATTTGTGTGTATTAGGTTGTGGAATTGTTCGATTATTTGTTAGATATGACTGCACTGTCGGAATTAGAAGCACAAGCATTTTGCTACACTCGCATTAACATCTGCTAACCTTGTGTATGTGACCAATAACATTTTATTTGATTTGGCGTTACAACCCTGCATGAATCTGCTGGAAGCTAACCAAGAAGGTTCAATGTCAGCTAGCTAACATTTGGCTCTAACTAGCAAAGCAAACAGCTCTGGGAAATGCAGCACTCCATCACTCTCCTTCTTGGTCAAATAGCCCTTACACAGCCTGGAGCTGTGTTTTGGGTCATTGTCCTGTTAAAAAACAAATGATAAGCCAGCAACTCTGAGTCGCCTCTTCACTGTTGACGTTGAGACTGGTGTTTTGCGGGTACTATTTAATGAAGCTGCCAGTTGAGGACTTGTGAGGTGTCTGTTTCTCAAACTAGACACTAATGTACTTGTCCTCTTGCTCCGTTGTGCACAGGGGCCTCCCACTCCTCTTTGTATTCTGTTTAGTGCCAGTTTGAGCTGTAATGTGAAGGGAGTTGTACACAGCGTTGTACCAGATCTTCAGTTTCTTGGCAATTTCTTGCATGGAATAGCCTTCATTTCTGAGAACAAGCATAGACTGATGAGTTTCAGAAGAAATGACTTTTTTTCTGACCATTTTGAGCCTGTAATCAAACCCAGTAATGCTGATGCTCCAGATACTCAACTAGTATCAAAAAGGCCAGTTGTATTGCTTCTTTAATCAGAACAAAAGTTTTCAACATAATTACAATATAGTTTTCTAATGATCAATTAGACTTTTTAAAATTATGAACTTGGATTAGTTTACACAATGTGCCATTGGAACACAGGAGTGATGGTTGCTGATAATGGGCCTCTGTACGCCTATGTAGA
Organism: Oncorhynchus mykiss; assembly: GCF_013265735.2. Lineage (NCBI taxonomy): Eukaryota > Metazoa > Chordata > Actinopteri > Salmoniformes > Salmonidae > Oncorhynchus > Oncorhynchus mykiss. The sequence continues at coordinate 64,166,052 of NC_048565.1, forward strand.
TATTCCATAAAAAGTTTACAGCTACAATAGACATATATAACATTAACAATGTCTACACTGTATTTCTGTTCAATTTGATGTTATTTTAATGGACAAAAAAAGTGTTTTTCTTTCAAAAACAAGGACATTTCTAAGTGACCCCAAACTTTTGAACGGTAGTGTACATTTTCAGATATTACATGTTTCTAATTTTGACAGTCTTCATAAAAAGTTTACTGTTAGCTAGTTAACTGGATGGTTCGCTAACTAATGTTACTTGTACATTGAACATGGTTGGTTGGCTACCTGCAGATTTATGCAGGGTAGTAACGTCGAGTTGGGATTATGGTAAAAAAAAATCCTAGCAAGTAACCATTTCAGATGCGTTCATTAATTCAGTCTGGCCATCTACTTTGATTTCAGAGCACCCTCGTCTAAATATGCCAGAGCACAGAATAACTGATGAATTTACGAATGCTCAACACCCGTTGAATGTGGTCAGTGTCAGGAAAAAAGCAAAAAAGCTAAATTAAATTGTTGCCAGCAGCACAGTTCCAGTCACCAAGGCTCTGGATAACATGAAAAGAGCCTAACCAGCTTTTCTAGGGTGAGTAAAATGGTACAGTCATTTGTGACTGGAAGTAGCTAGCAAGCTAACCAATGTTAGCCAGTTAGCTTGACTGCTGTTGTGAGGTCAGAACGTTTGGCTCAACCCTACTCAACGGCCAGAGCATCCAGTGTGCACTCTGAAACCCCAGAGAGTGAAATGCTCTGAATTTACTAACGGACAATCTGACAGCACAGTTGCAGTCACCAATGCTCTGGATAACATAACAGCCTAACCAGCTCTGCTAGGGCGAGTAATGTTCAGTGAGCTGTTCTCTCATTTGTAGCTCGCGAGTTAGCTTGAGTGCTTGACTGCTGTTGTTAGTACAGAACGCTCAGCCCTTAAAGAGTTGGGTGGGACTAAAGTTTAAGAGAGTGTGAACGATGCTGAATGGGTGAAGAAAAAAAGGGCTGTCCAGTAGTAATTCCAAAACAAAGGCCATTTTCTCAAAAGTGAGTTTACAAGTTCATCAACATTCAAAGAATAATTACTTTCCCATTGTTCCTCAACTGTAGTGTATGATATACCATTTTCTGAGTCGCTACTTTAATCCAATGTAAAAAACACAATTTAAAATGTTGCTACAAAATACCTATTTGAGCCGGTCGGTCAGATTTATGAATGTGTTATCCAATACATTTCTATGGGCTTTATTATCCTGGTACTGGGTAAAGACAAGTTCATGATGCCGTTGACCTTAACAAGGACCCCAGGACCAGAGGAGGCAAAACAGCCCCATAACATCAAAGATCCACCACCATATTTTACAGTAGGGTTGAGTGTTTCTCTGAATATGCATCTTTCTTTTGACACCAACCCACCATTGGTGTGTGTGGCTTACCAGCTCTACTTTCATGACATCCAACAAATGTAAACACCTAGAGTTTGCTAAACGGCACTGGCATTTGGATTGGAACTAGTTCTATGGTTAGATTACATGAAAATAGAGCTCTTTGGCCACGCACAACCGTGGTGGGTTTGGCCAACGCAGTATTTTACATTGCGGGTCTCAGCAAACTGAACTCTCTTCTGTGAACAGCTCAGCTATATGCGTTACAAAGGCAAACTTCAATATTTCAGATCACAAAACATTGTTTTTCAAATTCAACTCACATTGAGCAAAGATCATTGGGTTAGTGGAGTATTTCATGTCAGCTCAACAATTTCCCAATTTAAAGTCCAGTCAACTTGGATATTTCATTAACATAGACTTTTTATTAGTTTCATTTTTGTACATACAATCAGAAATGAAGATCAAGAGACAATCTCCTTAAAACTTAAACTACTGCAATGTAATTGGCATGAGTCCCCAGAAAACACACACAGACACAGGCTGCAGAATAAATGGACAATCTATGGGGCGAATCGACTCCAGAAAACTCTCATCAACAGCAAAGAGCATGCAGAGCTCAAGCCAAGCTTGAAAACCCCATTATCATTCAGACCCCTGAAGACAGAATTAAAATAGAAGTGTGGATGGAATCCACGATCCACGTGCTGATGCAAGTCACAATTGGTATGCATGAGGAGATGTTGAGCTGATCCCCATCCCAGTACTTCTCACACCATGCCTTTAACGCAAACAATCATCACCACTTCACAACTAGAGTTTATCTATTTCTGGAACGCCCATCTTCTTAGCCAAGCACTCAAGCTGTCCAGTCTGCTTAATATCCTGTCATTGTGCTCCCTACTATCTTCCAGTCTGTGAGTTTCAGCCTCTGTTTCTACCCCTGTCACCCGAGAAACAGACCTAATGACTTGCAGGCCCAGCCATGGTTTGTAGAGAGGTTTGTTAGGGATATACTGCAGTGAGGGTCTCCCATGCACCATTAGGCACAGAAAGCCTCAATACAAGCCTACGCACAGCCAGCCAAGGCATTTTGGTGTGTGGAGCTACTGTTGTTCTCACTGAGTGGAGGGAAGACAGAGCGAGGAATATGCCAGGGATGCTCTTGGCTCAGAAATAATCACCCTGTCCCACTCAACCACAGTCTGTGATCTATCAGTGGTTACTGCCACCCACGCTCTCTGTACTAGCTTCCTCACAAATACTGTGCACACAGTGTGCAGCCAAACTGGTCCAAAGTGCTCAAACTAGATCTCGGAAAAACACAAGCCCAGAAGCAAGATTGAAATAAAATTTCAGTCAGTTTACGAACTTGTTGGGGAGGCTTAGCCTATGGGTTCAAGCCTTTAGGAAACAGCAACAAGGCTGTGGAATGTTGTGCATCATGCATTAAAACTTTATACAGGTTTCTATTTCCATTGTCTTATTCAGCGAGCAACCGAGCGAGAGAGACAGAAAAATACAAAAAGTGCAGAGAGCCAGGCAGCATGAACTGAGATTCACAGTGATCATGTAGGGATGCACCATGGGAGAACAGAGATGGTAAAGAGGAGTGGAGAGGATTGACAGATGCATACAGAGGTGAGACAGGAACCATTTGAATTTGATGAGGTTTGTAACTTAAATATTTACTGTTTGGTCTGGTAAAGAATTTTACATGTACAAGATATATGCTGCTTTTCCATAGCTTGACACATTTTTATCTCCACACCTACAGTACAAGTAAAAAATTTGGACACAACTACTCATTCAAGGGTTTTTGTTTATTTTTACCATTTTCTATATTGTAAAATAATAGTGAAGACATCAAAACTGAAATAACACTTATGGAACCATGTAGTGACCAAAAAAAGTGTTAAACAAATCTAAATATATTTTATTTGAGAGATTCTTCAAAGTAGCCAGCCTTTGCCATGATGACAGCTTTGCACACTCTTGGTATTCTCTCAACCACCTTCATGAGGTAGTCACCTGGAATGCATTTCAATTAACAGGTGTGCCTTGTTAAAAGTTCAATTTTTGGAATTCCTTTCCTTCTTAATGCGTTTGAGACAATGAGTTGTGTTGTGATAAAGTATGAGTGGTATACAGAAGATAGCCTTATTTGGTAAAATACCAAGTCCATATTATGGCAAGAACAGCTAAAATAAGCAAATAGTAACGACAGTCCATCATTACTTTAAGACATGGTCAGTCAATATGGAACATTTCAAGAACTTTTAAAGTTTCTTCAACTGCAGTTGCAAAAACCATTAAGAGCTATGATGAAGCTGGCTCTCATGAGGCCGCCACAGGAAATGAAGACCCAGAGTTACCTCTGCTGTGGAGTATAAGTTCATTAGAGTTACCAGACTCAGAAATCAGCAATTAACTGCAGCTCAGATTGCAGCCCAAAAAATGCTTCACAGAGTTCAAGTAACAGACACATCTCAACATGAACTGTTCAGAGGAGACTGCTCTGAACAGTTGAATTGCTGCAAAGAAACCACTACTAACGGACACCAATAAGAAGAATATACTTTTTTATCCATATACATACATACCCATGCATATGCATACATACCCATACATATATACAGTGGGGAGAACAAGTATTTGATACACTGACGATTTTGCAGGTTGTCCAACTTACAAAGCATGTAGAGGTCTGTAATTTTTTATCATAGGTTCACTTCAACTGTGAGAGACGGAATCTAAAACAAAAATCCAGAAAATCACTATGATTTGAAGTAATTAATTAGCATTTTATTGCATGCCATAAGTATTTGATACATCAGAAAAGCAGACCTTAATATTTGGTACAGAAACCTTAGTTTGCAATTACAGAGATCATATGTTTCCTGTAGTTCTTGACCAGGTTTGCACACACTGCAGCAGGGATTTTGGTCCACTCCTCCATACAGACCTTCTCCAGATCCTTCAGGTTTCGGGGCTGTCGCTGGGCAATACAGACTTTCAGCTTCCTCCAAAGATTTTCTATTGGGTTCAGGTCTGGAGACTGGCTTGGCCACTCCAGGACCTTGAGATGCTGCTTACGGAGCCACTACTTAGTTATTTTTTTTGTTTTGTTTTTTTAATTTTATCCCCTTTTTCTCCCTAATTTCGAGCTATCCAATTGTTAGTAGCTACTATCTTGTCTCATCGCTACAACTCCCGTATGGGCTCGGGAGAGACGAAGGTTGAAAGTCATGCGTCCTCCGATACACAACCCAACCAAGCCACACTGCTTCTTAACACAGCGCGCATCCAACCCGGAAGCCAGCCACACCAATGTGTCGGAGGAAACACCGTGCACGTGGCAACCTTGGTTAGCGCGCACTGCGCCCGGCCCGCCACAGGAGTCGCTGGTGCGCGATGAGACAAGGATATCCCTACCGGCCAAGCCCTCCCTAACCCGGACGACGCGATGCCAATTGTGCGTTGCCCCACGGACCTCCCGGTTGCTGCCGGTTACGACAGAGCCTGGGCGCGAACCCAGAGTCTCTGGTGGCACAGCTGGCGCTGCAGTACGGCGCCCTTAACCACTGCGCCACCCGGGAGGCCCGACACTCCTTAGTTACCCTGGCTGTGTGTTTTGGGTTGTTGTCATGCTGGAAGACCCAGCCACGACCCATCTTCAATGCCCTTACTGAGGGAAGGAGGTTGTTGGCCAAGATCTCGCGATACATGGCCCCATCCATCCTCCCCTCAATACGGTGCAGTCGTCCTGTCCCCTTTGCAGAAAAGCATCCCCAAAGAATGATGTTTAAACCTACATGCTTCAAGGTTAGGATGGTGTTCTTGGGGTTGTACTCATCATTCTTCTTACTCCAAACACAACGAGTGGAGTTTAGACCAAAAAGCTCTATTTTTGTCTCATCAGACCACATGACCTTCTCCCATTCCTCCTCTGGATCATCCAGATGGTCATTGGAAAACTTGAGACGGGCCTGGACATGCACTGGCTTGAGCAGGGGGACCTTGCGTGCGCTGCAGGATTTTAATCCATGATGGTGTAGTGTGTTACTAATGGTTTTCTTGAGACTGTGGTCCCAGCTCTCTTCAGGGCATTGACCAGGTCCTGCCGTGTAGTTCTGGGCTGATCCCTCACCTTCCTCATGATCATTGATGCCCCACGAGGTGAGATCTTGCATGGAGCCCCAGACCGAGGGTGATCGACCGTCATCTTGAACTTCTTCCATTTTCTGATAATTGCGCCAACGGTTGTTGCCTTCTCACCAAGCTGCTTGCCTATTGTCCTGTAGCCCATCCCAGCCTTGTCTACAATTTTATCCCTGATGTCCTTACACAGCTCTCTAGTCTTGGCCATTGTGGAGAGGTTGTTGTCTGTTTAATTGAGTGTGTGGACAGGTGTCTTTTATACAGGTAACGAGTTCAAACAGGTGCAGTTAATACAGGTAATGAGTGGAGAACAGGAGGGTTTCTTAAAGAAAAACTAACAGGTCTGTGAGAGCCGGAATTCTTGCTGGTTGGTAGGTGATCAAATACTCATGTCATAAAAAAACAAAATTATACAATGTGATTTTCTGGATTTTTTGTTTTAGATTCCATCTCTCACAGTTGAAGTGTACCTATGATAAAACTAACCAATCTCTACATGCTTTGTAAGTAGGAAACACTGCCGATTTTGCAGGTTATCAAAAACTTGTTCTCCCCACCGTACATACACATACCTATATAGATATACAGTGGGGCAAAAAAGTATTTAGTCAGCCACCAATTGTGCAAGTTCTCCCACTTAAAAATATGAGAGAGGCCTGTAATTTTCATCATAGGTACACTTCAACTATGACAGACAAAATGAGAAAACAAAATCCAGAAAATCACATTGTAGGATTTTTTATGAATTTGTTTGCAAATTATGGTGGAAAATAAGTATTTGGTCACCTACAAACAAGCAAGATTTCTGGCTCTCACAGACCTCTAACTTCCTCTTTAAGAGGCTCCTCTGTCCTCCACTCGTTACCTGTATTAATGGCACCTGTCTGAACTTGTTATCAGTATAAAAGACACCTGTCCACAACCTCAAACAGTCACACTCCAAACTTCACCATGGCCAAGACCAAAGAGCTGTCAAAGGACACCAGAAACAACATTGTAGACCTGCACCAGGCTGGGAAGACTGAATCTGCAATAGGTAAGCAGCTTGGTTTGAAGAAATCAACTGTGGGAGCAATTATTAGGAAATGGAAGACATACAAGACCACTGATAATCTCCCTCGATCTGGGGCTCCACGCAAGATCTCACCCCGTGGGGTCAAAATGATCACAAGAACGGTGAGCAAAAATCCCAGAACCGCACGGGGGGACCTAGTGAATGACCTGCAGAGAGCTGGGACAAACGTAATAAAGCCTACCATCAGTGACACACTACGCCGCCAGGGACTCAAATCCTGCAGTGCCAGACGTGTCCCCCTGCTTAAGCCAGTACATGTCCAGGCCCGTCTGAAGTTTGCTAGAGAGCATTTGGATGATCCAGAAGAAGATTGGGAGAATGTCATATGGTCAAATGAAACCAAAATATAACTTTTTGGTAAAAACTCATGTCGTCGTGTTTGGAGGACAAAGAATGCTGAGTTGCATCCAAAGAACACCATACCTACTGTGAAGCATGGGGGTGGAAACATCATGCGTTGGGGCTGTTTTTCAGCAAAGGGACCGGGACAACTGATCTGTGTAAAGGAAAGAATGAATGGGGCCATGTATCGTGAGATTTTGAGTGAAAACCTCCTTCCATCAGCAAGGGCATTGAAGATGAAATGTGGCTGGGTCTTTCAGCATGACCATGATCCCAAACACACCGCCCGGGCAACGAAGGAGTGGCTTCGTAAGAAGCATTTCAAGGTCCTGGAGTGGCCTAGCCAGTCTCCAGATCTCAACCCCACTGAAAATCTTTGGAGGGAGTTGAAAGTTCGTGTTGCCCAGCAACAGCCCCAAAACATCACTGCTCTAGTGGAGATCTGCATGGAGGAATGGGCCAAAATACCAGCAACAGTGTGTGAAAACCTTGTGAAGACTTACAGAAAATGTTTGACCTCTGTCATTGCCAACAAAGGGTATATAACAGAGTATTCAGATACATTTTGTTATTGACCAAATACTTATTTTCCACCATAATTTGCAAATTAATTCATAAAACAAATCCTACAATGTGATTTTCTGGATTATTATTTTATTTTTTTTGTCTGTCATAGTTGAATTGTACCTATGATGAAAATTACAGTCCTCTCTCATATTTTTAAGTGGGAGAACTTGCACAATTGGTGGCTGACTAAATACTTTTTTGCCCCACTGTAGTAATACACTCATCATAATTTGGTTTTAATTCGGTTAGCTTGCTTGGGCCAAGAAACATTAGCCATGGACATAAATCCAGTGTAAATCTGTCCTTTGGTCTGATGATTCCAAATTTGAGTTCCAACCGCCGTGTCTTTGTGAGATGCAGAGTAGGCGAACGAATGATCTCTGCATGTGTGGTTCCCACCGTGAAGCATGGAGGAGGAGGTGTGATGGTGTGGGGGTGCTTTGCTGGTGACACTGTCAAAATCAAATCAAATACATTTTATATATCACATACACATGGTTAGCAGATGTTGTTGTGAGTGTAGCGAAATGCTTCTGCTTCTAGTTCTGACAGTGCAGCAATATCTAACAAGTAATACAGTGCCTTGCGAAAGTATTCGGCCCCCTTGAACTTTGCAACCTTTTGCCACATTTCAGGCTTCAAACATAAAGATATAAAACTGTATTTTTTTGTGAAGAATCAACAATAAGTGGGACACAATCATGAAGTGGAACGACATTTATTGGATATTTCAAACTTTTTTAACAAATCAAAAACTGAAAAATTGGGCGTGCACAATAATTCAGCCCCCTTACGTTAATACTTTGTAGCGCCACCTTTTGCTGCGATTACAGCTGTAAGTCGCTTGGGGTATGTCTCTATCAGTTTTGCACATCGAGAGACTGAAATTTTTTCCCATTCCTCCTTGCAAAACAGCTCGAGCTCAGTGAGGTTGGATGGAGAGCATTTGTGAACAGCAGTTTTCAGTTCTTTCCACAGATTCTCGATTGGATTCAGGTCTGGACTTTGACTTGGCCATTCTAACACCTGGATATGTTTATTTTTGAACCATTCCATTGTAGATTTTGCTTTATGTTTTGGATCATTGTCTTGTTGGAAGACAAATCTCCGTCCCAGTCTCAGGTCTTTTGCAGACTCCATCAGGTTTTCTTCCAGAATGGTCCTGTATTTGGCTCCATCCATCTTCCCATCAATTTTAACCATCTTCCCTGTCCCTGCTGAAGAAAAGCAGGCCCAAACCATGATGCTGCCACCACCATGTTTGACAGTGGGGATGGTGTGTTCAGCTGTGTTGCTTTTACGCCAAACATAACGTTTTGCATTGAAATCAAAATTGAACTTTTTGGCAACATCTGACCAGAGCACCTTCTTCCACATGTTTGGTGTGTCTCCCAGGTGGCTTGTGGCAAACTTTAAACAACACTTTTTATGGATATCTTTAAGAAATGGCTTTCTTCTTGCCACTCTTCCATAAAGGCCAGATTTGTGCAATATACGACTGATTGTTGTCCTATGGACAGAGTCTCCCACCTCAGCTGTAGATCTCTGAAGTTCATCCAGAGTGATCATGGGCCTCTTGGCTGCATCTCTGATCAGTCTTCTCCTTGTATGAGCTGAAAGTTTAGAGGGACGGCCAGGTCTTGGTAGATTTGCAGTGGTCTGATACTCCTTCCATTTCAATATTATCGCTTGCCCAGTGCTCCTTGGGATGTTTAAAGCTTGGGAAATATTTTTGTATCCAAATCCGGCTTTAAACTTCTTCACAACAGTATCTCGGACCTGCCTGGTGTGTTCCTTGTTCTTCATGATGCTCTCTGCGCTTTTAATGGACCTCTGAGACTATCACAGTGCAGGTGCATTTATACGGAGACTTGATTACACACAGGTGGATTGTATTTATCATCATTAGTCATTTAGGTCAACATTGGATCATTCAGAGATCCTCACTGAACTTCTGGAGAGAGTTTGCTGCACTGAAAGTAAAGGGGCTGAATAATTTTGCATGCCCAATTTTTCAGTTTTTGATTTGTTAAAAAAGTTTGAAATATCCAATAAATGTCGTTCCACTTCATGATTATGTCCCACTTGTTGTTGATTCTTCACAAAAAAATACAGTTTTATATCTTTATGTTTGAAGCCTGAAATGTGGCAAAAGGTCGCAAAGTTCAAGGGGGCCGAATACTTTCGCAAGGCACTGTATCTAACAATTCCACAACAAATACCTAATACACACAAATCTATGTTAAGGAAGGGAAGAAGAATATATAAATATAAATATATGGATGAGCAATGACAGAGCGGAGATGCAATAGATATGAGATGAGTAATGCAGTACGTGTAAACATTATTAAAGTGCCATTATTAAATTGACCAGTGTTCCATTTATTAAAGTGGCCAATGAGTTCAAGTCTGTATGTAGGCAGCAGCCTCTCTGTGCTTGTGATGGCTGTTTAGCAATCTGATGGCTGTTGCGCCTTCCTCACCACACAATCTGTGTCGGTGGACCATTTCAGTTTGTCAGTGATGTGTACGCCGAGGAACTTGAAGCTTTCCACCTTCTCCACTGCTGTCCCATCAATGTGGAAAAGGGGCTGCTACCTCTGCTGTTTCTTGAAGTCCACAATCATCTCCTTTGTTTTGTTGATGTTATTTTCCTGACACCACACTCTGAGAGCCCTCACCTGTCTTGTCGTTGTTGGTAATCAAGCCTACTACTGTTGTGTCGTCTGCAAACTTGATGTTTGAATTGCAGGCGTGCACAGCCACACAGTCATGGGTCACAGCCACACAGTCACAGTCAAAGTGGAGATGTTGTTTCCTACCTTCCCCACCTGGGGGCGGCCTGTCAGGAAGTCCAGGACCCAATTGCACACGGCGGGGTTGAGACAAAGGGCCTCAAGCTTAATGATGAGCTTGGAGGGTACTATGGTGCTGAATGCTGAGCTATAGTCAATGAACAGCATTCTTACATACTGTAGGTATTCCTCTTGTCCAGATGGGATAGGGCAGTGTGCAGTGTGATGGCGATTCCATCGTCTGTGCACCTATTGGGGCGATAAGAACATTGGAGTGGGTCTAGGCTGACAGGTAAGGTGGAGGTGATATGATAGGTGATAGTCTCTCAAAGCACTTCATGATGAAAGAAGTGAGTGCTACGTGGCGATAGTAATTTAGTTCAATTACCTTTGCATTCTTGGGTACGGGAACAATGGTGGCCATCTTGAAGCATGTGGGGACAGCAGACTGGGATAGGGAGAGATTGAATATGTCCGTAAACACACCAGCCAGCTGGTCTGTTCAGGCTCTGAAGACGCCGCTAGGTATGCCATCTGGACCGGCAGCCTTGCGAGGGTTAACACGTTTAAAAGTCTTACTCACATCGGCCAAAGAGAAGGAGGGCCCATAGTCCTTGGTAGCGGGCCGCGTCTGTGGCACAGTATTATCCTCAAAGCGGGCAAAGAAGGTGTTAAGTTTGTCTGGAAGCAAAACGTCAGTGTCCGTTGCTTGGCTGGTTTTCCTTTTGTAGTCCGTGATTGCATGCCACATACGTCTTGTGTCTGAGCCATTGAATTGTGACTCCACTTTGTCTCTATACTGACATTTTGCTTATTTGATTGCCTTGCAGAGGGAATAACTACACTGTTTGTATTCGGCCATATTCCCAGTCACCTTTTCATGATTAAATGTGGTGGTTCGCGCTTTCAGTTTTGCGCAAATTCCGCCATCTATCTACAGTTTCTGGTTAGGGTAAGTTTTAATAGTCACAGTGGGTACAACATGTTGTTTATTCCTGTCTGCACTGAGGATCCAGGTGGCTTTACCGACTTCAACAGAAAATCCAGAGAGATCCATGTTTTCGTGAAACAAAGTATGTTACAATCCCTGGTGTGTCTCTGGAAAGCAACCCTTGCCCTGATTGTTGTCTTCCTTATTATCTAAGGACCGGACTTTAGCGAATAATATAATCCGAAGCGTGCCTCCGAAGTCTGACCAGAAGACCACTTCATCTCCCTATTCTCCGGCGGCGTTGTTTTGGGTCATCCGCTGGAATCAGTTCAAATGCCCTGGGTGGTGCGGACAAAGGATCTGCTTCGGGAATGTCACATTCCTGATTGTAGTGCTGGTAAGTTGACATCGCTCTGATATCCAATAGTTCTTCCCGGCTGTGTTTAATAACACTTAACATTTTCTGGGCTAACAATGTAAGAAATAATGCAATAAAAAAACAGAATACGGCAAAGTTTCCTAAGGACTAGAACTGAGGCAGCACTCTCTGTCAGCTCCATCTTGAACTACCAGGGATTTATTGAGAATTAAAGGCACACTTAACCAACTTAACCAGCACGGCTACCACAGCATTCTGCAGCGATATGCCATCCCATTTGGTTTGCACTTAGTGGGACTATCATTTGTTTTTCAACAGGACAATGACCCCAAACACACCTCCAAGCTGTGTAAGGGCTATTTGACCAAGAAGGAGAGTGATGGAGTGCTGCATGAGATGACCTTGCCTCCACAATCACCCGACCTTAAACCAATTGAGATGGTTTTGGATGAGTTGGACCACAGAGTGAAGGAAAAGGGTCAAATTGCAGGTCAAATTGACCTAGAACATAAACAGTGTAAATGTGTTTGTACAGAGTAGTGGTTTTTTTTGCAGTAAATGGTATAAAATACAGTATATACATGTGATATGAGTAATGTAAGATATGTAAACATTATTAAAGTGTCATTATTTAAAGTGGCATTGTTTAAAAGTGACAAGTGATCTATTAATTAAAGTGTCCAGTGATTGGGGCTCAATGTGTAGGCAGCAGCCTCTCTGAGTTGGTGATTTAGCAGTCTGATGGCCTTGAGAAAGAAGCTGTTTATCAATCTTTCGGTCCCAGCTGACCTCGCCTTCTGGATGATAGTGGTTTGAACAGGCAGTGGTTCGGGTGGTTATTGTCCTTTATTATCTTTTTGGCCTTCCTGTAGGTGTCATGGAGGGCAGGTAGTTTGCCCCCGGTGATGCGTTGTGCAGAGTGCAAAGAAAAATGATGTGTGTAAGAGAGAAATGCATGTGTGCATGAGAGAGAAGAAGGGGAGAGAACAAGCCAGGGAGAGGGAGAGAAATATACCCAGAAAGAAGTCTCAGATGTCTTTCGTCACAGAGGAAAGATCTACAAAGTGCAAGAGTAAAAGAGAAATGCATGAGAGTGAAAGAGATACCCCGAAAGAACTCTGAGTTAGATGTCTTGCCTCAGGAGCAGAATGGCCCATCTGTGCCCTGACAAAAAGTGTTTCCCTCAAGTGGGATTAGGAATGGAGGAAAAAAACATGCTAATCTGTGCCACTCAGTCTGCTGAAAGGAAAGCCATGTGAACCGTAAACAGCTGGGGCTATCCTAAAGGGTGACAGATGACAGAAAGCGAGAGGTACAGTATCACGTTCTTCCACTCTCTCTCTACCCCTCTCTCTCTCTATTCCCACTACATCCTAGTTCTATCCCTCCCTACTGTATTTCTCTTTGGCATGCAGTGCCATGCTATGCACATGTCAGTCTCTATACATCATGCTTTTATCAGAAGTGAGGGAGAAGAGTATATAGACTTTTCAGATTTACCATGTTCAGCAATTTCGTAAAGCACGATTGTCAAAGTAGCAATCTACAGTGTAGTGAAATGCTTGTGCTTCTAGTTCCGACAATGCAGTAATAACCAACGAGTAATCTAACCTAACAACTACCTTATACACACAAGTGTAAAGAGATGAAGAATATGTACATAAAAATATATGAATGAGTGATGGTACAGAACAGCATAGGCATGATGCAGTTGATGGTATCGGGTACAGTATATACATATGAGATGAGTAATGTAGGGTATGTAAACATAAAAGTGGCATTGTTTAGTTGTAAAAGACCAAGTACATATTATGGCAAGCACAGCAAAAAAAAAAACATCAAGCGCTATTGATAGCAGTTTATGTTATTCTTCAATAACACAAACCCCAAAGCAAATCAGGGGGAGAAAGAATAATCATTGATGTTATGCTGGGAGGTGGATGGTAGATGTTCATTCTCCCTCAGCTTTTCTCCACAAAACAATGCAACAGGATGTAATTTATAACCCCCCGCCCTAGTCTGGAGTTGACCAATCAGAAGTCCTTGCAGTACAACTGAGTCAATGGCCAAATAACAAGTATCCTGCTCCAGACTCAAAGTATAGAACATAGCAAATGTAGCACACATAGCTCTGAGTTCAGGACTGACATTCCACAGATTCTAAACAGCTGTTGAACTGAAAGCCAACTCCTATTTACATTGATAATTCCCTATTGACCATTAGTACTTTCTTTAGTTTTTAGTACTCTCGTCCTCTCATACTCTGCGTTGTGTATTTTTCTTTAAAACATTATTATACTATGATACAACTGGTTCTCATGAGGACTGCCACAGGAAATGAAGACCCAGAGTAAGAGTAACAGACACATCTCAACTTCAACATATTTATGAGACACAGAGTAGGTGAACGGATGATCTTTGCATGTGTGGTTCCCACCTTGAAGCATGGAGGAGACGCAGAGTAGGTGAACGGATGATCTTTGCATGTGTGGTTCCCACCTTGAAGCATGAAGGAGGAGGTGTGATGGTGTGTTTTTTTTTTGTTGGTGACACTGTCTGTGATTTATTTAGAATTCAAGGCACACTTAACCAGGATCACTACTGGCATGGCCGATTAATTAGGGCCGATTTCAAGTTTTCATAACAATTGGTAATCAGCATTTTTGGACGCTGATTATGGACGATTACATTGCACTCCACGAGGAAATTGTGTGGCAGGCTGACCACCTGTTACGCGAGTGCAACAAGGAGCCAAGATAAGTTGCTAGCTAGCATTAAACTTATCTCATAAAAAACAATCACTCTTAACATAATCACTAGTTAACTACACATGGTTGATGACATTACTAGTAACTAGCTTGACCTGTGTTGCAAATCATCAACGCTGTGTCTGTTAATTAATTTATTTTTTCACAAACGCATTTGTGAAAAAAGCACTATCGTTGCACCAATGTTCTTTCCATAAACATCAATGCCTTAAAATCAATAAACAAGTATATATTTTTAAACCTACACATTTAGTTAAAATAAATTAATTTTTGCAGGCAATATTAACTTGGGAAATTGTGTCACTTCCCTTGCGTTCTGTGCACGCAGAGTCAGGGTATATGCAGCAGTTTGGGCAGCCTGGTTCGTTGCTGTGTGAAGACCATTTCGTCCTAACAAAGGACGTAATTAGTTTGCCTGAATTTTACATAATTATGACATAACATTGAAGGTTGTGCAATGTAACAGCAATATTTAGACTTATGGATGCCACCCGTTCCATACAATACAGAGCGGTTCCGTATTTCACTGAAAGAATAAACGTTTTGTTTTCGAAATGATAGTTTCCTGATTTGACCATATTAATGACCTAAGGCTCATATTTCTGTGTGTTTATTTTATTATAATTAACTCTATGATTTGATATTTGATAGAGCAGTCTGACTGAGCGGTGAGAGGCAGCAGGCTTGTAAGCATTCATTCAAGCAGTTTCCTGCGTTTGCCAGCAGCTCTTTGCAATGCTTGAAGCACAGAGCTGTTTATGACTTCAAGCCTATCAACTCCCGAGATTAGGCTGGCAATACTATAGTGCCCATAAGAACATCCAATAGTCAAAGGTATATGAAATACAAATGATATAGAGAGAAATAGTCATATAATAACTACAACCTAAAACTTCTTAACTGGGAATATTGAAGACTCATGTTAAAAGGAACCATCAGCTTTCATATGTTCTGAGCAAGGAACTTAAACATGAGCTTTTTTACATGCCACATATTTCACTTTTACTCTCTTCTCCGACAGTATGTTTTCACATTATTTAAACCAAATTGAACATGTTTCATTATTTATTTATGTATTATATTAAGTTCAAATAAGTGTTCATTCAGTATTGTTGTAATTGTCATTATTACATATATATATATATATATATATATTAAAAAATCGTCCGATTTAATCGTTATTGGCTCTTTTTGGATCTTCAATATTCGCTATCGGCGTTGAAAAATCGTAATCGGTCGACAATTCCATTCTGGTTTGCGCTTAGTGTGACTATCATTTGTTTTTCAAAAGGACAGGTATGACGCTACAAGCCTGCATTTTTCTCTGCAGATCCTCTCAAGTTCAGTCAGGTTGGATGGGGAGCGTCGCTGCACAGCTATTTTAGGTCTCTCCAGAGATGTTCGATCGGGTATAAGTCCGTGCTCTGGCTGGGCTAATGAAGGACATTCAGAGACTTGAGCCACTCCTGCGTTGTCTTGGCTGTGTGCTTAGGGTCGCTGTCTGTTGGATGGTGAATCTTCGCCCCAGTCTAAGGTCCTGAGCGCTCTGAAGCAGGTTTTCATCAAGGATCTCTCTGTACTTTGCTCGGTTCATCTTTCCCTCAATCTAGCCTAGTCTCCCAGTCCCTGTCACTGAAAAACATCCCCTCACCATCATGCTGCCACCCCCATGCTTCACCATACAGATGGTGTCAGGTTTCCTCCAGCCGTGACACTTTGGACTCAGGCCAAAGTGTTCAATCTTGGTTTCATCAGACCAGAGAATCTTGTTTCTCAAGGTCTGAGAGTCCTTGAAGTGCCTATCGACAAACTCCAAGCAGGCTGTCATGTGTCTTTTACTGAGCAGTGTCTTCCAATCCTGTCTTGGAGCTCTTCGACCTCATGGCTTGGTTTTTGCTCTGACAAGCTTTGTCAACTGTGGGATCGGGTAAACTGTGTGCCTTCCAAATCATGCCCAATCAATTGAATTTACCACAGGTTGACTCAAATCAGGTTGCATAACATCTCAAGGATGATCAATGGAAACAGGATGCACCTGAGCTCAATTTCGAGTCTTGTAGAAAAGGATTAGAATACTTAATAAAAATAAACAGAAATACCTTATTTACATAAGTGTGTAAACATTTTTTTTAAACTGTTTTCACTTTGTCATTATGTGGCATTGTGTGTAGATCAATGAGGGAAAAAAATATTTTAATCAATTTTAGAATAATGCTGTAACGTAACAAAATGTGGAAAAAGTCAAGGGTTCTGAAAACTTTCTGAATGCACTGTATGTCTCCATTGCCTCCCACCATGACGTAGGATGACTCTAACCACTTTTAACATCACTTCTGGTAATGATGCATCCGGATCTTGAACATCCAACTTCTCTGACTCCTCATCTTGAACCGGCAACTCCTCCTGATCCGGACCTGGATCTTGAACCTGTGACTCCCCCTCTGACTACTCACTGGCAGAGGAGAATGACAACATGTGGTGCTCTGCCTGCTCCTGTAAGCTCCTCCTCCCACTGTTGAAGAGGGCCATGATCTCTATGGTAGGGGTTAGGCTCAACCCTTTGTTGTTGCTCTGGGTCAGGTTGGTTATTTTCTAAGAAGGCTGCTATCATCTGAGCCTCCTCCAGATCCCTTTCAGTTTGCCATAGATACCGCTGTTTTTCAAGCCGTTTGAAGCATGTGAAACCATGGCCGTAGGTTTGGGTGTCCAAGCACCTACACTCCTCGTCAGCTTGACTGTCCTCTATGATTTGGTGTTTGATTAACCTCCTGTAGTTTAAGGAGCTTCATATGCTACATGAGAGCAGCAGCTTGTGAGTCACTCAGGGCCTCTAATAGGACTCCATCTACTCCCATGGCTCTGAGATGACCGGTATGACGAGCGGCCCTCTGTTCTCATTAAATTTGATTATTTTGTGGATCTGAGAGATTTAACAGAACGTTGCTCTGATCCCACAGCGTGCCTCCTCCGTGAGGTGTCTTTCAGAGACTGGTGAAATGGCAGGCCTTATTGTGTTGGGGCCTACATAGGCTCTGAGGAGGAGAGTTTGGATGGAGAGTGTCGAGGCAGGTAGGCTGCCACAGATAGCTGCTGTGGTTGTGTGAATAATCTCTTCTTGTCTCTCAAATGGGTTGGGGGCTGTTTCACCCTTCCGGCTCTTCCCACCCAAAACAGGCTCCTCTTTAGGCCTAGCTCCTGCTGGATGTGTGCTTGGCTGTGAGACAGTGAAGTTTCCACTTGCTTGCATCTCACGTGCCGGGCCCAGCTATGGCAGAGTCAGGCTGAGGATTGCAATTGAGGGTGGAGTAGTTGAAGTCCTCATCCATGGAAACCACCTGTATCCTACTCCATATCTGGCCTATTTTGAATGCACTGGGTGAGGTAGGAGCTGATACAGGTGCAGGTGCCGCGGTTAGAGGACATGGAGAGAGACTTGAGTTTGCGTTTTAGCGAATCTATGCTGTTTATTTTCTTCTTTAAATCATAATTCCATTCAATTCCCTTATTGACTTGTGTGTGTTGTTGGATACTGTGACGCTATATTTGACAGTCTTCAGTATTGACACCGACATTAAAATAAGATAACGATAACCTACTCTTAGTCTAGCTAGCTACAAACAGTAACTCCAGTTCGAAATATTTTGATAAAACTACACGCAATAACTTTTAATATCCGATTTCTAACATTAAACTTTCTAGCGCAGGGGTTCCGCTCTACATCATATTTTTTTTTAAATATGTAACTTCCACACATTAACAAGTCCAATACAGCAAATAAAAGATAAACATCTTGTTAATCTACCCATCGTGTCCAATTTCAAAACTGCTTTACAGAGAAAGCACCACATATGATTATGTTAGTTCATAGTCAAGTCAAAAATACACAGCCATTTTTCCTGCCAAAGATAGGAGTCACAAAAAGCAGAAATATAGATAAAATTAATCACTACCCTTTGATGATCTTCATCAGATGACACTCATAGGACATCATGTTACGCAATACATGTATGTTTTGTTCAATAATGTGCATATTTATATCCAAAAATCTCAGTTTACATTGGCGCCTTACGTGCAGTAATGTTTTGATTCCAAAACATCCGGTGATTTTGCAGAAATACTCATAAACATTGATAAAAGATACAAGTGTTATTCACATAATTAAAGATAGACTTCTCCTTAATGCAACCGCTGTGTCAGATTTTAAAAAAGCTTTACGGAAAAAGCATAATCTGAGAACGGCACTCAGACCCAAAAACTGCCAGAGGAATATCCGCCATTTTGGAGTTAACAAAGTTAGAAACAATCTTCTTCATCAGAAGGTACTCCCAGGAATCCCAGGTCGACAATAAATGACTGATTTGTTCCATAAAGTCCATCATTTATGTCCAAATAAACACTTGTTGTTAAGGTGTTCAGCCCAGTAATCCATCTTCATGAGGCTCAGGCACTTCATCCAGACAAAAACTCGAAAAGTTACGTTACAGTCCTTTAGAAACATGTCAAACGATGTATGGAATCAATCGTTAGGATGTTTTTAACATAATACATCAATAATGTTCCAACTGGAGAATTCCTTTGTCTTCAGAAAAGCACTGGAACGAGAGGTAACTCTGTCGGGAGCGCGCGTCACAAGACCAAGGCTCTCTGCCAGACCACTGACTCAGAGGTCTCCTTTATAGTAGAATCCTCATTCAAGTTTCTAAAGACGGTTGACATCTAGTGGAAGCCGTAGGAAGTGCAACTTTATCCATATCTCAATGTGTATTCGGTAGGCCAAGCTTTGAAAAACTACAAACCTCAGATGTCCCACTTTCTGGTTGGATTTTTCTCAGGTTTTCACCTGCCATATGAGTTCTGTTACACTCAGACATCATTCAAACAGTTTTAGAAACTTCAGAGTGCTTTCTATCCAATACGCATATATTATCATCTGGGACAGAGTAGGAGACAGTTCACTCTGGTCACACTATTCATCCAAAAGTGAAAATGCTGCCCCCTATCTCAAAGGTTAAACTAGATATTGTAACGTTAGAGAAGTTGTTAGAGCCGATTTGGACATATTTGTATAAAAGACTGAACATACGGAACTCCATGTACATTTGTGTAAATATATTAAATATCAATGTACATGATGAAATATTAGGTACGTACCTTAATGATTTATATTTACCTGATTGAGATATATTCATTTGTAGTGTAATTTAGTTTTTGCCCCCCCCCCCTCTTGCCTATTCATTGTATTGTGGTAAGTGTGTTAGGATAAAGGCAGGAAGTTGGGCCTTCGGTGGAGGGAGTCCTTGCTAGATGTGGGAGCGGTATAGTTTTTTGACCATACAGACAGGTCATAATATGTATTTTCCATATCAAGTATTCTATGCTTTAAGTTGATTGGAGAATAATTTATTTGTTACATATAAGAAGAATAAAAAAAATTGTTGCACCATATCCCTGGATGTCATTGAATGTTTGGCCGTTTGGAAACCTTGAGTGTGGACTGTATGCGTACCAAGCAACCCCGCTTCAGGCTTGGGCAGTGGCTATGGTAAAGACGAAAGGAAGCCACTACAGAAGTCTTCAATGACAATACTTACTATCAACTTTGTTAGCAATAGCAAACCAAGTGATGATGATCCTCTTGTCGTGACGTTGTATTAGTTAATGTGGCGACTGTTGTTCATCGAATGATTACAAGTTTCTAATTGGGTGATTATCTGAATCAAGCCATTATTAAGTCATTAACCTGGGGCACCATGGGAAAACTAGTTTTAATTTAGTTTCTATTTCCCAAATTAACTCAAAGAATATCATAATATCGATTTCGCAACAGCCGCTAATTAACCAGTTACCTCTACCAATCTCGATCTGAACGTCGTATAGCCCGTGAATCTGCACGGACCCGGGTCTCACCAATGAGTTCGTACCACACCAATCTTAGTTGAATATTTATTTACTAAAAAGCTAAAATGATGATAAAAGATACATATAGACAAAACACACTAAACACGCTATTGATTAGAACTTAGTATAACGGGCCAACACACTATGGCGCGTGTTACCCAAAATTGGGGATTTCAAAGAGAGAGAGAGAAAGAGAAAGTACATGAGAGAAATATACATTTGGGTGAATTTGTCAGCTATGCTTATTCTAACCCTAGCCTTGCCCCAAACTGCCTCTCTTATGGGTCAGAATATAATGATGTAATTACGTGGGGATGATCTCTGACGATTCTCTGCGTGGACCGTTCAGGGGAAAGTTCAGGCTGCTCGATGACGCACCTCTCCGGCGCACCTTTCTGATCGTCCTCCCGATGTCAGTGTCTTTTTGGCTTAGGAGTCTGTTCCCTCACCCTTGCTATGGAAGGGGTCTTCTGAGGACAGACAGCTCTGTAGCTCAGAGCTCACAGCATAGGAATGAAACCTTTTAGATACAACGATTCGCTGGGATTGGATGCTAAGGGGGTCCGGCTTGAATTCATCCGCTTAGACACAGCTACTCATCCGTAGCTTGGGTAGAAAAGGATTTATTTTTCTTCGAACTTGTGTTGCGTTCTTGGTTCGTTTACTTTTTAGACCTTGGCTGCAGCTTGGGTCACGTAGTCTTGTCTGTAAATTCTATACTCAGAGGTTTTATACCCTTGGGTCAGAAGTGGGCGTAACCGCCTTTAGGGCAGTTCTCTGGGCGTACCAAGTTAATGAGGCAAGGTCTAGATTTTACTCAAACCCAATTTTAGACAACTAACTTAACATTTCATCTTTACCAAAATATTCCCTTTGATTTGGACATTTTCCATACAACGTACCATGTATAAACATCAAACATTTATTAGGAAAACTCTTCACGTTACAATGTTTTCGTAATAACGTCACAACAATACAAAAATGACATACATTTTCATATTCCATCTATCGTCATGACCACCATTGTGGCTGACGGAAACCATTGTTCCTAAGTCCCTTTATTTCATGTTTACTGAGGCTGGTTCTCCATAGTAACAGGGCAAATTAATTTGTCTATGGCCTGAGATTTACCAGGGGCGTGAGGGGTCATAAAAACCCCACATCTTCAGACCCCTAGATCTCTCCTCCTCTGTTGGGGTTGAGAGATAATCTGTAGGGTTGTGGTCTCCTGTAACCTGACCTGATCAGGACAGTCATGACACTCTCCTCCTGCTTGTGACCAGCTGGTGTTGCAGTAGGAGAGATGGGAGAAAACCATAGCATGAAAGAACATTCTGGAAGCCTCGATGGAGAAAGAGTTTCTGATTGACCGGAAATTGGCTATAGGCTGTATTTGAAACCCAGATGTTTTAGTGAATCATTCACTGATGTCAAAGGGAGACTCGCAAATTTCAAGTCTCTAAGCACCCCACTTATTGTGTACAGCTCTGGTAAAGCCTAAATAGGACAATGAAGTGTTAAAAACATACATTTTTAGATGCTTTAGCTGTGTTTTTACAATGAGTAGGTTACGGAGGTGAGTAATAGGTGAGTCTGAGGTCAAACATTGAAAAATGAACCTGTATAACATCCTGCATGTAGCCAAATTTCTGCCTGGCAGATCTTAATGTCACTTTAGCTTACGCCAAGCCCCATTCGTCTCCCATGTAAACTACACCCAGTAGAGCGTTGTATATGATGCAGAAGGAAAAAGCCTATGTTGTTAAATCAAATCTTATCAACACATTAAAATACTGTTGCATTCCTAATGAGCCATCTTTGTTTACAGCAATCAGAGACTCGGGCTAATGACAAAAGATGTTGCGGTTAAGATGCTGAGATTTCTGTTTACAATAGACTATTTGGGTCAGGGTGGAAAGCATAGAAAAGTCAGAGTGAATAAGAATCACATTTGTCTTCTTTTTCTCAGAGATCCATGGGCCATAAACAATGGTTGAATAATACCTTATTCTTGCCAACAAGAATATTAGATGGGGCAAATCTCAAGAATGTACGTGTTTAACAAGATTCAGCATTATTCATGACACCTTTCTTAAGTGACTTAAGTGAAATCCCATCACAGACTGCTCCGTATATACACGAGGTACTGGTACCCTGTGTATATAGCCAAGTTATCGTTACTCATTGTGAATTTATTATTAGGTGTTTACCTTTTCTGTTATTTCTCTATTTTCTTTCTATCTGCATTGTTGAGAAGGCCCCGTAAGTACATTTAGTCTACACCTGTTGTTTACAAAGAATGTGCCGAATGAAATTTGATTTGATATTACACGTGACAACACCCTGAGCGCATCGGACACGAAACACAGCACAAATGTAACAACTGCACAACAAAAAATAGTTAAACAAGTTCCTTGAATGTTACTTTGTTATATATATGGTGCCTGTTCATTATAGTGTAGACACGTGTGGTTTAGCTGCACCAATCAAAGCAGTGAAGTGTGTAGTGAAGCACGACTTTAGTTGTCAAAACCGTTCACCCTGGTGCGACGGGGGAAGCGAAATGCAATCATATCATGTAATTATACTATTTATAAAATTATTGTGTGTATATTTACAGTGTGTTCAGAAAGTATTCAGAACCCTTGACTTTTTCCACATTTTGTTACATTACAGCTTTAATAATGAACAAAAATTGAAAACATTACAACCTTACATTGTTTTTTCCCCACATCAATCTACACACAATACCCTTAACTGACAAATCGAAAATAGTTTACGCATTTGTGCTAATTTATTAAAAATAAAAACTGATATCACATTTACATAAGTATTCAGACCCTTTACTCAGTACTTTGTTGAAGTACCTTTGGCAGTGATTACAGCCTTGAGTCTTCTTGGGTATGACACTACAAGTTTGACACACCTATATTTGGGGAGTTTCTCCCTTCTCAGCAGATCCTCTCAAGCTCTGTCAGGTTAGATGGGGAGCGTTGCTGCACAGCTATTTTCAGGTCTCTCAAGAGATGTTGGATTGGGTTCAAGTCCAGGCTCTGGCTGGGCCACTCAAGGACATTCAGGACTTGTTCCGGTGACACTTCTACGTTGTCTTGGCGTTGTGCTTAGTGTTGTTGTCCTGTTGGAAGGGAAAAATTAGTCCCATTCTGAGGTTCTGAGCAGGTTTTCATCAAGGATGTCTCTGTACTTTGCTCTGTTCATCTTTGCCTCAATCCTGATTAGTCTCCCATTCCCTGCCGCTGAAAAACATCCCCACAGCATGATGCTGCCACCACCATGCTTCCCCATAGGGATGGTGTCAGGTTTCCTCCAGATGTGACGCTTGGCATTCAGGCCAAAGAGTTCAATCTTGGTTTTATCAGACCAGAGAATCTTGTTTCTAATGGTCTGAGAGCCTTTAGAAGCGGGCTGTCATGTACCTTTTACTGTGGAGCGGCTTCTGTCTGGCCACTTTAAAACTTCTTTGGGATAAGGGGCGATATTTTGACGTCCGGTTGAAAAGCGTGCCCAAAGTAAACTGCTGGTTACTCAGGCCCAGAAGCTAGGATATGCATATAATTGATAGAAAACACATATAAAGTTTGTTTCTACAACTGTTAAAATAATGTCTGTGAATTTAATAGAACTGACAGGCGAAACACCGAGGATAAGTTTATTGGTAATGTTTAGGATTCATTTTCTATGCATTTTGACCGATGGAAACCGAGTGGATTATTGACTGAAGCGCGCCAGCTAAACTGAGTTTTTATGGATATAAAGAAGAAATTGATCGAACAAAAGGACCATTTGGAATGTAACTGAGACCTTTTGGAGTGCCAACAGAAGAAGATCTTCAAAGGTAAGGCATATATTATATCGCTATTTCTGACTTTCGTGTCGCAACTCCCTGGTTGAAAATGATTTATTATGCATTGGCATGCTGGACGCTGTTCTCAGATATTCCCATGGTTTGCTTTCGCCGTAAAGCCTTTTTGAAATCTGACACCTTGGCTGGATTAACAACAAGTTAAGCTTTATTTTGATGTATTGCACTTTTATGAAAGTTTAATTTGGCGCTCTGCCATTTCACCGGATGTTGGCCAGGTGGGACGCCATCAGGTTCTTACCAAAGCCCTTCTCCCCAGATTGCTCAGTTTGACAAGGGCGGCCAGCTCTAGGAAGAGTCTTGGTGGTTCCAAATTTTTCCATTATGGAATGATGGGGGCCACTGTGTTCTTGGGGACCTTCAATGCTGCAGAAATGTTTTGGTACCCTTCCCAGATCTGTGCCCCGACCCACAATCCTGTCTCGGAGCTCAACAGACAAATCCTTCGAACTCATGGCTTTGTTTTTGCTCTGACATGCATTGTCAACTATGGGACCTTATTTAGACAGGTGTGTGTCTTTCCAAATCATGTCCAATCAATTGAATTTACCACAGCTGGACTCCAATCAAGTTGTAGAAACGTCTCAAGGATAATCAATGGAAACAGGATGCACCTGAGCTCAATTTCCAGTGTCATAGCATAGGGTCTGAGTACTTATGTAAATAAGGTATCCGTTTTTTATTTTTAATACTTTTAAAATAATTTAAAATGTCTATTTATTTTTATAAATTTTAGAACAAGGCTGTAATGTAAAAGTCAATGGGTCTGAACACTTTCCGAAGGCACTGTATATAGGGCCCACAGAGATCCTATGAAATTACAGTTCTAATATGTAATTGTATGTGTCAATAAAGGGCTGCCTGAACGATCTCAATTAAGACACAAGGGAATACATATCTATCACAGCCCAGAGTAATGTACGCTGTCATCTTTGGTGAATAAATTAGCAACACTCAAATAGTCTCCACACCCTTTTTGTTGATCAATTCCCACCTCGTGTCCTGTAAGCCAGTAATTGCTGTACTCCAAATGGAGATTTACCATAGGGATAAACTCTCCAGTGACTCATTAAAATACTTATATTGTACTGTATACAGTACTTTCATTTGCAATTTATACACTCTTAGAAAAAAAGGTTCCAAAAGGGTTATTTGAGGAGGGATAGGGTTCTACCAATAATCGTTTTGATCTGAAGAACCCTTTTTGAAAGACAAGGGTTCTTTGTAAAGCAAAGGGTTCTACATAGATCATTTTAACACCTATAACCTGTAATGTGATTCAGAAATGAGGAAAATAGATTTTTAATTACAGAACAATGGATTCACTTTTTCAATGCTAGTTAAGGATAATATAGTTATCACGTTTCACATTGGATTTATTAACTACAAAAAGGTAAGACTTGTTTTATTTTAATTCTGGTGCCATTCTGCACACACACGCTTGTTGCCTAGCTTGCTCCGGTCTAGCTCTCGAAAGCTCTAGTCGGCATTATGTGTAATGCAATGGAACTGAGTGTCATGATCAAGGGCTAGCTCTGGTTCAATGTTAGTTAAGACAACTCTCTGAAATTAAAATAAATTCATAGTTCTTCCATGGGTGTAATTCTGTGGACCTAATTTAGATAATGCATGTCATAACAACAAGATTCCCAGTGCTATCCTTACCTGCAAAAATGTAAAGACCCCTGTGGCACTACACTTACCTGTTCAGTGCATGTACATAGCTTGCCCGCTCCATAGCAAGCTGATATATCCATTGGTGAAGTAATTTAATATCGAGTTAAATGTACAAAAAAAATTATAGATTTCAGAGGTTTAAAAAGGAACAGAAAGGAACAATACAAAAACTTGTGGGTTCATTCCGGTTCCAAATTTTTATTTTGCTGGTTGTAACAGTGGAACGGAACGAAAACAAATGATGGTTCTGTTCAGAACCAACAGCACCAAAAACAGTTCCCCTATGGTTACAAACCAAAGAACCCCATATGGTTCTATTTAGCACATTTTTTTCTAAGAGTGCAGGGATGTTCATCCCAAGGTCAACACTTGGACGAAATGGAGACTGCACTATAACTGCACTAAAAATATCAGATAGCGTTTTTCCGCTTTGTAAATGTTTGTCTTTTTTTCTTCTCTCTCTCTTCCTCTTTACTTTTGGGTGTCAGATATATGTGTATAGGTGGCAGGGAAGTCAGGCGCAGGAGAGTCAAACAGAGTGTAAAATGGAGTCTTTTAATAAATGTCCAAGTAACATGCTCCATAACACTAAATAGAAAAATGAATATAAACAAATATGGGTACGAAGACCTGTCGCGCACCTATACAAAAAACACTACACTGACAATAAACAATCTCTGACAAAGACATGAGGGAAAACAGAGGGTTAAATACACAACAGGTAATGAATGGGATTGAAAACAGGTGTGTGGGAAGACAAGACAAAACCAATGGAAAATGAAAAATGGATTAATGATGGCTAGAAGACCGGTGACGCCGAGCACCGCCCGAACAAGGAGAGGCAACGACTTCGGCAGAAGTCGTGACATTGGGGCAGATACCACTTTCTGGTGTTCTTTGCTTTGGTGCTCTACTTCCAGATGGTCCGGCCAGACTACACTTGGAGGTCTTTGACTGCCATGCTCTGTCTCATCATACACTAAAGATCAGTAATGTCCCTCTATTATGACTCTGAAAATTGATGAATCTGAAAAAAGGAATACTTGAGTACAACGATTTGTGTTGAGGCACAGAATATAGTGATTGCTACATCCATTGCCTCTGTACACGCAGAAACCTTGTCGAATGCCTTGTGGATGCAGGAAAAGCGAAGGAAGCTCCTAGTCCAAGGCCACCTCAGACTTCATAGTGTCACATACCCATGACCTGTATCCAAAGATCTTTTCCCTCTTTAAGAATGTGCTGAATAAAGTAATGAACTCCTTTCCTGATATTGTGTCGCATCTTGGAAAGACACACAGCTAGGGTCTCCCTTGTTTTCGGGTAGAACATGGTTGTGTGAGGTTTTCAGAATAAAGACATTATTTTAACTTGGTAGTTCTATTTATCTAATAATACAATTGTGTTACAGATAAGGTAAAACACAAACTGTTTGCAGTAGCTGTGCATGGGTAAATACATATCAGTTTAATTTCATACATTTGTTAATTTCTAAAAACCTGTTTTTGCTTCGTATTGTGTGTAGATTGAGGGATGCTTATTTTTTTGGCTGAGTTTATATATATGTGTGTGTATGTTACATATATATATATATATATATATATATATATGCAGGGATTTTATGTGTGTGTGTGTGTGTGTGTACACACACACACACACGTACACACACATATATATGCTGAGAGAGGCTAGACTGAGGGCTTGTAGGCCTGTTGTAAGGCAGGTCCTCACCAGACATCACTGGCAACAACGTCGCCTATGGGCACAAACCCACCGTCGCTGGACCAGACAGTACTGGCAAAAAGTGCTCTTCACTGACAAGTCGTGGTTTTTTCTCACTATGGGTGATTTTCGGATTTGCGTTTATCGTCGAACGAATGAGCGTTACACTGAGACCTGTAGTCTGGAGCGGGATCGATTTGGAAGTGGAGGGTTCGTCATGGTCTGGGGCGGTGTGTCACAGCATCATCGGACTGAGCTTATTGTCATTGCAGGCATTCATTCCCTCATGTGGTACCCTTCCTGCATGCTCATCCTGACATGACCCTCCAGCATGACAATGCCACCAGCCATACAACTCGTTCTGTGCGTGATTTCCTGCAGGACAGGAATGTCAGTGTTCTGCAATGGCCAGTGAAGAGCCCAGATCTCAATGACATTGAGCACGTCTGGGACCTTTTGGATCGGAGGGTGAGGGCTAGGGCCATTCCCCCTAGAATTGTCCGGGTACTTGCAGGTGTCTTGGTGGAAGAGTGAGGTAACATCTCACAGCAAGAACTGGCAAATCTGGTGCAGTCCATGAGGAGGAGATGCACTGCAGTACTTAATGCAGCTGGTGGCCACACCAGATAATGACTGTTAGTTTTGATTTTCACCCCCCCTTTGTTCAGGGACACATTATTCTATTTCTGTTAGTCACATGTCTGTGGAACGTGTTCAGTTTTATGTCTCAGTTGTTGAATCTTGTTATGTTCATACAAATATTTACACATGTTAAGTTTGCTGAAAATAACACAGTTGACAGTGAGAGGACGTTTATGTTTTTTGCTGAGTTTATTTCCTTAATCAGTATAAAGGAGGAGATGTTGCTTACTTGTTGAGCAAAACCAAAGCTTTTAATGTATCCTGATGTCTTTGCTTGCTGGTTCAGTAGTGCCCCCCAGAGACAACTGCAGGTATTGACAGGTCTGTCCTGGGCTTAGTGCTTGAGATGTGGGGCAGCAATTTTCTCGACAGATTCCTGAAGGAAGACTGCCCGATTACATGTACCTCTGGAAAATACAGAAATAATGTGAGACCAATAAAAGTAGTGGCAATCATGTTGGAGGTCAATGAAATCATCAAAACGTGTTGTTTATGCTTTGCATACCAAGTGTTGTCATCAATTCCTTTACAGACGCCACACCCCTGCTTTTGTCACATGAGATGGCAGCAGCTTTCCACCGAAGTGTTATGTCCTGGGTGGTGTCCAGGTAATACTATTACATTATCCTCTGCGTAGTTGTTGAGGAAGTTCACAACTCGCTGCAAGTCCTCATGCTTCAGGTGTAACTTGTGCTTGCTTGGGCCAGCTCTCTTTTTGATGGGAAGCATTAGACCGTTCTCCTGGTGGAGGAGAGTCAGGCATGTTCTACTGATGCTGAAAGACAAATTCCAGATACAAATATTTTAGCATTATTATACAATAGATAGCTGTAATCACCGTCAGACAAACCTGGCTAACTTGATGGGTCATGCTCTGAACAGACACATGAGAAATTACTCGTTCAGAATGTTGACACACACTGCTCTGCTACATTCTGTGCCCCCAGGCGATTGGTTCGTATCCGTCAACCTGATGGACGCTTACTTTCACATACCTCCCCTCACAGGAAATTTCTCAGATTCGCTAATCTATGAATTTCTGGTGCTCCCTTTTGGCCTCTCTGTCACCTCGTGTTTTTACGAAGTGTACCGAGGCAGCGATAGCTCCACTCCGAGAGAAGGGCATTCCAGCTGATGACGTACATAGACGATTGGCTCTGCGTGCAATTGAAACAAGAGGTCTTAGAACAGAGTCAGCTATTATTGGAACAACGGGCACTTCTAGGTTTCAGAATAAAGACAGTAAAGATTGTTCTGATTACCACGCAGATAATCTCTTTCCTGGGTTTAATCCTGAATTCGGCATCGTTCAAAGCTCAGTGGAAACGTATAAGAACATTCCAAGTTTGCGTAGCACTGTGAAATACCTCACTCATAGTATCAGAGAACCAGGGTTACAGTCATAGGCTATAGTTTTGGAACCACTAACCCTGGCAATTTGACTGTTCAACTCATGGGTACACTAGCAATGGTTGCCAGTCCTGACTTGAACGGGAACTTCCATCTATGGATTATATTTCTATGGTTGGTTAAGGCTGTCAGTTTGCCTTTTGACAAATTTCTAAATACAATTACGACAAAACGTACAGTTTGGAAAGCAAATGGAAAAGTCTAAACAGGTTCTTTCGGACATCCCAAATCTGGTGTCACCCCATTGAAGTTTACATTTAAAACAGTTAAGGCAAGGGCAGTGGTGGAAAAAGTACCCAATTGTCATTGTCATACTTCAGTAAAAGTAAAGATACCTTAAAAGAAATTGACTCAAGTAAAAGTGGAAGTCAGTAAAATACTACTCGAGTAAAAGTCTAAAAGTATTTGGTTTGAAATGTACTTAAGTAGCAAAAGTAAATGTAATTGATAAAATGTACTTAAGTATCAAGTCATTTCAAATTCCTTATGTTAAGTAAACCAGATGGCACAATTTTCTCTATTTTTTTTAAATTAACGGTTAACCAGGGGCACACTTCAATACTCAGACATAATTTATAATCAAAGCATTTGCGTTTAGTAAGTCTGACAGATCAGAGGCAGTAGGGATGACCGGGGATGTTCTCTTGATAAGTGCGTGATTTAGATAATTTTCCTGTCCTGCTAAGCATTCAAAATGCTAGTACATTTGGGGGTCAGGCAAAATGTAAGGAGTACAAAGTACATTAATTTGTTTAGGAATGTAGTGAAGTAAATGTACAGATACCAAAAAATTACTTAAGTAGTACTTTAAAGTATTTTTACACCACTGGGTAAGGGTTAAGGTTAGTGTTAGGGTAGAGATGTCCCAAAGATCCTTTGACCAGCAGCATACCACCCTGTATACCACTACTGGCTTACTTCTGAAGCTAAGCAGGGTTAGTCCTGGTCAGTTCCTGGATGGGAGACCAGATCCTGCTGGAAGTGGTGTTGGAGGGCCAGTAGGAGGCACTCTTTCCTCTGGTCTAAACAAAATATCCCAATATCCCACTGCCCTGTGTAGTGTGCCTTCTTTCGGATGGGACGTTAAACGGGTGTCCTGACTCTCTGAGGTCATTAAAGATCCCATGGCACTTATTGTAAGAGTAGGGGTGTTAACCCCAGTGTCCTGGCTAAATTCCCAATCTGTCCCTCAAACCATCACGGTCACCTAACAATCCCCAGTTTACAATTGGCTCATTCATCCCCCTCCTCTCCCTTGTAACTATTCCCCAGGTCGTTACTGCAAATGAGAATGTGTTCTCAGTCAACTTACCTGGTAAAATAACAGATACATTTTTTAAAAATCCTACAGGATATTGTCTACTGCTGAAACGAGCATATTAATCTGTCTGTAGAAGTTAACAATTAAAATGATTTCTCAACAGCTTGAGCGATTCTGAGCAAACATCATTGTTTTTAAAATGAGCTTATAGGTAGGGTATACACCAGGAGTCAGGAAGCAGGTGCGATTAATAATTAACCGATACAGATGAACAAACATGAGAAGCGTACTAAACGTGAGAGGAAACAATACAACCTAATGACCGATGAATGCAGCTTAAAGAGCATGAACTGACACAATTGATTCATTTGGGAGGTATTTCTTCTGACTGAGTTAAAATGTATTCATGTAATCACATTTCGTCTTTCAATTCAGTAGCGTTTCAATAACACAATAACACAGAGGACGCTGGGCCTATTGTGCCCCGCCCCATGAGCCTGGACACGAACCCATAATCTCTAGTGGCACAGCTAGCACTGCGATGCAGTGCCTTAGACCACTGCGCCACTCAGGAGGCCTACACTCTTCTAGTCTACAAGTAGGGTAGGGTGAGTTAAAATGTTTTTACTACTTGTGTGCGAGCACAACGACATCGTACCGGTACCCCCTGTATATAGCCTTGTTACTGTTTTGTTGTTGCTCTTTAAATTGTGTTATTTGTATTTTTTTATTGTTTCATTTTTTACTTCAGTTTATTTTAGTAAATACTTTAACACAAATTTTTCTTAAAACTGCGTTGTTGGCTAAGGGCTTGTAAGTAAGCGTTTCACTGTAAGGTCTGTTGTGTATGGGGCACATGTGACAAATAACATTTGATTTGATTGGAAACACACACACCCACACACAGAGACAAAAATCAGTACCATGGATAGCCACATGATATTTAGCAAAGTCGATTGGATGAAATATATTGTTTCACTGTATTAGACTAAGCATATGTGACTCGTTTCAGGAAACTAGGCGTATGTCCCAAGTCACAACTTCACAGGAGAGGCATTTGAACGTTTATTTTTATATTTCATAAAAATTCGATCTTTGGCAGAAATGCCTTCTAGAATATTTAATGTGCCTTAATAATAAACGTGTATGCTATCTGTAAATATGAATAAAGTTGTTCAATTACGAGCCTAGTTGGTTGAGCCACAAAAAAAGACAGGAACCTTCCTGCAAGCCATGATTGGTTGAGATAATGAAAGGGCTGGATATGCCGAGAGATGAGTTTTGGATTGGTCTACCGTGTAGTATCTTCTGTCTATAAAACGAGCTGCTCGTTATGTGTAGACAATCCTTTCTATTGCAGTTTTTTTAACCATGGAGAACTGCAAATGTGTTGCTACTGCTCTCAACCAGAGTGACTTGACACAACGGGCCAAGCAAGCTGTACAAACAAAACAAATGACACAGGGCGTCTTAATTAATGAAAGGGGTTGTAGTCTGCCGTGAAGGATTCATCCATGTATGGGTAAGAGTCTAGCTGACGTACAGTTTCAGACATTATACATGTCATGGCAGAATGCAATTTAAAGCTTACTGTTAGCTAGCTATGACAATATGACAATGGTTTGTATTGCTAGTACTCTATGGATTGGGATCGTAGTTCATTGTTAAGCTAGCTAGCTACATGTCCAAACAAAAGACCAAGTTAAAGCATACTGTAGTCTGGTTGCGATAGTGTTAACATTTTTAATGTGAACTGACAATGGAGAGTGTTTGTGAGACAAGAGAAGGGCTTTGTGGAAGCATCCATCTGAACATTGTCTCTGTGTTGTTACGTGTTAATAACATTTAGACTACGTTACACAGCAGGCTAGGCGGATGGTTAAAGAACGCCTTGCATGGCTAAACATGGAGTTTTCTAGCTGAAGTATATGTTCATTAAAAGTAGTTAAACCTACGCCTTGGTTTCTCATTATAAGGAACAAACATAACATGGAGTCAGATTGGTAGTCGCTATGACGAGACAGAGAAAAGAAAGGAGTAACTCTGCAAATTTCCACGTCGAAAATTGAACATTCTACCACAAGTCAAGTGACGTGAGTAGTCGAAGATGCTAGCTTGCAAGAGCGAGGACAACGAGCTGCAGCAGCGAGAGTGACGGCAGCGAGAGTGACGGCAGCGAGAGAGACGGCAGCGAGAGTGACGGCAGCGAGAGTGACGGTAGCGAGCGTGACGGTAGCGAGAGGGACGTTAGCGAGAGGGACAGCAGCGAGAGGGACAGCAGCAAGAGGGACAGCAGTGAGAGTGACAGCAGCGAGAGCGAGGCTGCATTGGAATCTGTTGACGAGCAAGTTGATGAGCAACATACTGAAGTAAGAGAAATTAATACTGTTCCTGTTCTCCGTCATGGATAGGCTTAGTCCTCCTACTCCTATGCAGTTAACAGGAATTTTAGCTGACAATTGGAAACGTTTCAAGCAGAGATTCAATATCTATCTCGCAGCCAGTGGTGCAGGGGGAGATGACAAATTGATAGCTTACATTTTTCTGCATGTTATTGGAGAGGATGCATTGGACATTTTACAATAGCTTTCAGCAAGACAAGGCAATCTTGACTTTGACTGTGCTAATGGCTAAATTTGAGGAGTACTTTGTACCAAGCCAGAACGTCACGTTTGAGAGATACACGTTTTTCTCTCATGATCAGAAACAGGGAGTCAGTTTTGACCAGTATTTGGCTGAGCTGAACACACTGAGCAAAACGTGTGAATTTGAAAATCTGAAAGACTCACTAGTGAAAGACAGGATAGTCTGTGGCATACTTGAAAATGGACTCAAGGAGAGATAGCTGCGTGAGCAAGATTTTACTTTGGATAAAGCAGTGAATATGTGTCGAGCAGCTGAAACCATCAGAGCACAAGCTAAAGAGCTGTGCAGGGAAGATACGTCAGTGTATGCAATAAAAAGAGAGGAGCAATACACACAACGCCTTACAAAACAAAAACAAGCAAAAGAGAGAAATCACTACATGTGGAAAATGTGGATTTATCCACAAGCCAAAAAAATGCCCTGCATATAGCAAATCATGTAACAACTGTGGGAAAAATTATAATTTCTCAAAATGCTGCAAAGCTGAGGCTACAAAGAAAAAGGTTCACATAGTCGAGGAGATGGAAGAATCTTTTGTTGATTCTGTGGAAATATGCAATGCAGTAAATGCTGAATGGATTGTGCCATTGACTATGAATGAAACTATAATACCATTCAAGGTTGATACTGGAGCACAGGTAAACCTGTTACTTCTGGATGACTACAAAACACTGAAGGTGGAGGGCAAAATTTGTTGAGAAGAGTGTATGTAGTGACATCACAGACTGAAAATGACCAAGAATCACTACTGGCTGAGTATGAGGATGTGTTTGAGGGTCTTGGATGTTTACCAAGAGAACACAAAATATGTACTGATGACAAAATTACTCCAGTTGTGCATGCATGCAGAAAGGTTCCATTTGCACTGAGGAAAACGCTCAAAGAGGAACTCTGACACATGGAAAAGATGGACGTCATCACAAAAATGGATGAACCTACAGACTGGGTAAGCTCACTGGTTATTATGGTGAAAAACAATGGCGATCTCAGGATATGTCTAGTGCCGAGAGATCTCAACAAAGCAATCAAGATAGAGCAATTCTTCTTGCCAAACAGAGAAAAGATAATGTCGCAGTTTGCTGGAGCGAAGTGGTTCAGTAAGCTTGATGCCTAGTGTTCAAAGGCAACAATGACATAGTTTTCAAAGACAACAAGATTGTCATTCCCATGATAATACGCAAAGAAATGCTACAGAAAATACACGAGGGCCACGTGGGTGAGGAAAAATGCAAACGACGAGCACAAGAAGTAATGTACTGGCCAAGAATGAACCAGGAAATCAGCCAGACCACTGCTTCATGTGAACTGGGTTTGACCTACAGGCCAAAGCAGCAAGCAGAGCCGCTAATGCCTCATCCAGTACCCAACAGACCCTACTACAAAATTGTCAAAGGTCTGATGAAAAAGGCACATGATGGAAAGGAGAATTTCCTAAAAAATCTGATCACTGTGCACCGTGCACCGCTGCAGAACGGACTTTCACCAGCACAAATGATGGGACGTCGCATCAGAACCAACCTACCCATCCATGAGGACTTGCTAACACCCAGAGCTGCTCACAAAGTCAAACTCGCAAAGGAAAAACACAAACACAAACAAAAACAGCGACATGACAAAAGTGCAAGACACTTACCTGAACTGAAACCTGGAGATAATGTACGACTCCGAGACATCACTACAGGAACCTGGATGCAGCAAGGGTGTGTGCAGAGAGAAGTTGCACCGTGATCCTATGAGATCCAAACGGAGCATGGATCACAACTGAGACAACAGAGTGGATCTAAGGCTTTAGCCATTCACTCAAGGGATTGAGTATCATCAGGAGGATACTGCATCAAATGCCTTTAGAAATGGACAATTCAGTCAGAACACCCTGACTGACAGTGAACGCTGTCCAACTGTTTCAGGAAGCACTTCAGCAGAACAACCAAAAAAGGACTGTCTGTCACGCCCTGGTCTTAGTATTTTGTGTTTTCTTTATTATTTTGGTTAGGCCAGGGTGTGACATGGGTTTTTTATGTGGTGTGTTTTGTCTTGGGGTTTTGTTAGGTATTGGGTTTGTGGCTTAGTGGGGGTATCTTAGCATAGTCTATGGCTGTCTGGAGTGGTTCTCAATCAGAGGCAGGTGTTTATCGTTGTCTCTGATTGGGAACCATATTTAGGCAGCCATATTCTTTGAGTGTTTCGTGGGTGATTGTTCCTGTCTTTGTGTTTGTTGTCACCAGATAGGCTGTTTAGGTTTTTGCACGTTTATTGTTTTGTTAGTTTATTCATGTATAGTGTCTTTATAAATTAAAGAACCATGAATAGAAACCACGCTGCATTTTGGTCCGCCTCTCCTTCACCTAAAGAAAACCGTTACACTGTCAGAGCCCCTGAAAGGCTTATTGAGAATTGCTAAAAAATACAAAAAAGGGGCACCTGGACTGAATGTTTGGTTTATGTGAAAAAAAATAGAGCCACAATAGAGTATTGTTGGACAGACTATATTTAGTTGAAAAAATATATCTATATATTTTTTAAGAAAATACATTTGGGGAAAGAAATGTGTGTTATTGAAAATGGCATGTTATGCAGTTTGAGTAAACAAATGTGATGTGACGTGTAGTTACCTAGAAAAGTAGTTTTATTTTAAAGGAAAGAAGATGTATTGTTATGCGTTACCCAGCAGGCTAGGCGGATGGTTAAAGAACGCCTTGCATGGCTAAACATGGAGTTTTCTAGCTGAAGTATATGTTCATTAGAAGTAGTTAAACCTAATTTCTCATTATATAAGGAACAAACATAACAGTCTCTTCTCCTTTTTGGGCTGTACTCCGTGACCACCATCTTGGGCCCGGTACGCCGGACAGAACACTGAGGTGCCTGGGAACTTGCACCCTGGAACATGATCAGGATTGGAGGAGGGGATAGAACAGTGCTTGGGGGAGACTCTCTGGTGATGGGGACATTGCTAAGCCATGCGCTTCTTCCTCCTTACGCCCTGGGTGGGGTTAGGAGCAGGCTGGCCCCTTGGTGCCATGGGCGGAAAGGAGGGCTTCCCTGTTGCCCTGGGTTCGCAGCCTGGGGGGCTGGTAATCTGGGGATCTTAAAGGTTGAGGGCATATTCCATGGTGAAATACTGAAACTAATACTTGAAAGATAACCTTTCTATGTCTCTTGCCATAACGCAAGAAACTGTTTTATATTTGGCGTGCATGCTGCCCAAATTCTGGCCTTCCCAACTGTAAATCATTTTGATAAAACTTAATCCACAGCTATTTTTTAGAAGCTATTGATCCTCTGTGGCAAAATTACTCTCTCTTGTGTTGTAATTTGAATGTTTTTATTTGTCTGTTCAGACAGGAGAAATATAATTTGGGTAATAGTTTATTTTGTAGACCTAATTCTGGCTAAATTATTTCAATGTATGAGGAGGTATTGAAAAACCTCCAGCACCTCTACGTCCCACTGCTATGATTCTGCTGCAGTCCAATTCCATGCTATGGCTCTTGGATCCAGCCCTCGTCTTGCCGAGAGCCCCTCACCCATTATTGCCAATCTTTCGTTTTACTCTTATTGACCAGCTGATTAATTCATATGAATTGATCATCTTCAACTCCAATACAATAAGTGACCAATCACAGATAACTCTATTAACGTCTCTATAACATGTAATCATACCAACATATGCACGCAAATTGACCCAATTTCTTAGTCGAGCTCTTGACAATAGACTTGATTAGCTAGAAGAGCCGGGGCCCAAGAGGCACAAATATTCCCATTACCATCATTAATATTCCTATTACCCTCGGTGATTCTACATTACATGTGTGGGTGGAAATGGGCATTGGGTAAAGATTAAAGTTAAAGACGTATAACTTAATCTACACTCTCACTTCGATAGTGTGATTTAAGTTGAGCATTCAGGGCACATTTTCACACAGCATCTCAGAGAAGGATTACTGATCTAGGATCAGTTTTACATTTGAGATCACAATGAATAACATTATGGGGAGGGAGGGTCCTGATCCATTTCCATTTTAGTCATTTAGTAGACACTTTTATCCATAGCGACATAGAGTTAGTGCATTCATCTTAAGATAGCTAATTGAAACAACCACATATCAAAGTCGTAGGAAGTACATTTCTCCTCAAAAAGTTATCAGCAAAGTCAGTGCTAGTAGGAAAACAAAAGTGAAAGTTGTATTTTATATTTTGGGGGGGGGGGGGGGGTTGTAAGGCTGAGATTTTTTTTAAGACACTATTTGAAGAGGTAGTGTTTCAGATGTTTTCAGCATCAGCAAGAAGCTGGTTCAA
The DNA here is from genome assembly GCF_013265735.2 of Oncorhynchus mykiss. NCBI lineage: Eukaryota > Metazoa > Chordata > Actinopteri > Salmoniformes > Salmonidae > Oncorhynchus > Oncorhynchus mykiss. The sequence goes on from NC_048565.1 coordinate 64,203,884, forward strand.
CAATTGGGGTGTTAGGACAGAGAATAGCTTTGACTGGGCTGAGCGGGAGCTGATCTACCATACAGGTGGGATGGCCAAGAGACCAGAGGTGGCAAAATGGAGTGCTCGGTTTGGGGTGTAGGGTTTGAGCATAGCCTGAAGGTACGGAGGGGCAGTTCCCCTTGCTGCTACATAGGCAAGCACCATGGTAGTATAGTGGATGCGAGTTTCGACTGGAAGCCAGTGGAGTGCACAGAGGAGTGGGGTGACGTGAGAGAACTTGGGAAGGTTGAACCACAGATGGGCTGTGGCGTTCTGTATAAGTTGCAGGGGTCTGATTGCACAAGCTGCGAGCCCAGCCAACAGAGTTGCAGTAGTCCAGAAAGGATATGATGAGTGCCTTTATTAGGACATGCGCCGCTTCCTGTGTGAAGAAGCCATTCCATTTTATCATGACTTTGATGTACTGTCTTTCACCAGCCATGTATAGGACTGCCTAAACCTGCTATGCATGGCTCGCAATTGCTGATAAAGGTACCCCTCAAACTAACACAGATTTTAGAGGGGGCTTAGAGCCGATCCTTGGAGGATTTGACTGACTCCTTGGTTCGATATGTCTGTATGACAAAACCCCCATAGCTCCTATACACAAGATCATAGAGCAATGGAGACCCGGGACTAGGGGGTTGGCTTTCTTTGATCTCCCTCCTCTCGAGTTCCTCACGGCTCCCGGATGCCCAGGATCAAATGAACACTCAGCTGCCTAATGACCCAGCCAGGGCCCTGCCTCTGACAGCCAGGCCATGGGACTGGAACAGACTAGATGCTTATAAAGTCACGGGTCAGATTTTCAGGTCACGACTACTTTTCACCAGTATTCCCTCCAACGTTCTAACACAAACACCTCAAGCACACGCTGCTGAGCATGTACTGAAGATGCATTAATTAGTCATAGGATGTAATATTTTTTATCATGATGTTATTGGCCCCCAGACTGTCATCAGCAATGTACTGTAGTGAGACGTGTCTGGTTGTCTGCGAACTCCGCAAGCGAGAGCAGAAGGTCTAACCTTGGAGCACTTTGCCTTTTAAAACACTGCAATCTCTTTTCCATTATTCAAGCCACAATACTATGTGCCGAGTTTGCTGACATGCCTCTCGCTGTTGCAGACAGTTGTGGGTCCTTTGTTTAGAGATGTGATTTTTTTTTTCCTTCTTCTGATTAATCAGCGATTCCTGGATTTTCAGACTTCATTTTCTCTTTAGAAGCCGGTAGCTTTTCATTTCCTGGATGTTATGCCAATCATCACACTGTTTGTCAGGGCTGGGAAGAGTCTGTGGCAAATTGCATCCTCCCCGGCTTCTGTCCTATTTCAAAGTGATTGTCCATCATTGTCGTATGATGTACATTATATACATATTTGTTGAGGTGGACGGCACCAATATGATTTATTCATGTTAATGTTTATTCAAATGTGTTGTTTGGTCCCCTCAGGCAACAGTGGACATGGCGGTTTGGCTCCTCTCTCGGCTCAGGCTCAGCACCACTCTACATGTGCTCAGAAGATACAGGGACACGCTGGAAGAAAGGAAAAACCCATACTCACTGAAATATTATTTCCGTTTTAACGTCTTATTGTTTTTAGCAGTGGAGGTCAAAACGGGCGAGTTGTGGTGTACCAGCATTTGGAGAGAAATATACATCCACCCATATTTATACATGACATCACGTTGTAGAACTGCATTTCTTTTTTCAACATCATTATTTACACATGTTTTTTCTACAGTTTTTCACAAGAGCTTCAAAGTAAAAAATAAACAAAGAAAAGCACACTTGCTGCTCACAGGAAGCAAACTAACAGGAGTTCTTCATTAAGGCCGTCTGGGCTCTCTGTTTGTAAGGCATACATCTTTCTCTGTAGTGCCTGCACAACTCCAGACAGAGAGATGGCAAGAATGGCAGGGTATTGTGCATTTCCTCGCCAGCGTAGCACGAAAATACACTATGCATACAAAAGTATGAGGACACCCCTTCAAATTAGTGGATTTGGTTATTTCAGCCACACCCGTTGCTGACAGGTGTATAAAATAGAGCTCACAGCCATGCAATTTCCATAGGCAAACATTGGCAGTAGAATGGCCTTATTGAAGAGCTCAGTGACTTTCAACATGGCACCATCATAGGATGTCACCTTTCCAATTAGTCAGTTCCTCAAATTTATGCCCCGCTAGCGCTGCCCGGTCAACTGTAAATGCTATTACTGTGAAGTGGAAACCTCTAGGGGAAACAACGGTTCAGCCGCGAAGTGGCAGACCACACAAGCTCCGAGTGCTGAAAGCGCGTAGCTCATAAAAATTGTCTGTCCTCTGTTCCAACAGTCACTATTGAGTTCCAAACTGCCCCTGGAAGCAACGTCGGCACAAGAACTGTTCATCATGAAGAACTTCATGAAATGGGTTTCCATGGCCGAGCAGCCACACATAAGCCTAAGAACGCTACCTGCCTGAGTGTAAAGTTTGATGGAGGAAAAATAATGGTCTGGGGCTGTTTTTCATGGTTCGGGCTAGGCCCCTTAGTTCCAGTGAAAGGAACTATGACCTTCTAGATGATTCTGTGCTTCCAACTTTGTGGCAACAGTTTCGGGAAAGACTTTTCCCATTTCAGCATGCACAAAGCAAGGTCCACACTGAAAGTGTTTATCGAGATCGCTGTGGAAGAACTTAACAGGAACACCTTTAGGGTGAATTGGAACACCAACTCCGAGCCAGGTCTCATCGCCCAACATCAGTGCCCAACCTCGCTAATGCTCTTATGGCTGAATGGAAGCAAGTCCCCACAACAATGTTCCAACATCTAGTGGAAAGCCTTCTCAGAAGAGTGGAGGCTGTTAAAGCAGCAAAGGGGGGGGACCAACACCATTTTAATGCCCATGATTTTGGAATGAGATCTTCAACGAGCAGGTGTCCACATAATTCTGGTCATGTAGTGCATTTTTGGTATCTCAGATTGTTCACATTGTAACATTGTTCACATAATTTTCACATAGTTACTTCATAGTTGTTTGACATTATTTTTTAAATTTGTATCACAAACCATTTTTTTTATCACGTTGAAAGTGGCCCTTTTTAGACCTATACTGTACTTGGCTCCTGTAAGATTCTATGATCTGTGAACTGTACATGAAACAGACAACATCTTGTGTCATTATGCTCCCTATAGTGTTCTTTCAAATATGTATTTCTAGATTCTGAAATGTCATTTTTTTTATTCATTATTTCATCATTAACAATATTAATATTCATTTCCCAAAAGTTCCCTTTTTGATTTTGCTTATTTTTTGACATATTGTTTGCAACAATATACTCTTCAAACACATGACATTTCCAGAGTTGTCTCCCTGGTACCTTTTGTAATATAACCAATCTTCTACATAGAAGTTGATGTTATAGGTCATTAACCAACCACAGCCTTCCTTCATTTAAGATTGCACATTCAGCAAATCACCAGCAGAGGGAGTCCCCTTTGAAACCTTTTTCCCATTCACTGTTTTGGTTGTGCTCATAAAATGTATTTTACTTTCAGATTTAGCAGGGAGCTCAATCTGTACATTTGACATACTTGTAGAGTAAATTGTTCCAAACAATGTGTCTTAAAATAAAAACGATTACTTTTGAGATATTCATATAAATATTTGTAATTTTAATTAAATACTTTTTTACAAATGTTTTATTTCAGAATCAGTATAGTCCATATTTTAGAGCACACTATAAGGAGTATAAGGACTCCAAGATGCGTGCGTAATCGACATTTTATGAACATTAACTATTTGGTAGTAATTACTTTAAATACATTTCTAAAAATGTTTGCTAAGTGAGGCCTTAGGACATTGTGAAGTCAAGCTGAACTATGTGGTTTATATAAATGTTCCCTTGTTAACAGGGTATGGGATGATATGTAGCAGTAAAACCAGCCTTCCATCAAGATTCCATAACACACTGAAGAATTAATACATCAAAAAGATCAGCCATCACGGTGGGGGAATAACATAGCATTGCCCAAACAAACACTTTTCTAATACATAATGGGGATGGGCCTGGTGAATTGTATTCCCTCTCAAATTCATAGACATAGCTATAGATTCAAGGACAGACCATCCATGATATAAAAGTTATTGTTTTAGACATGTTTTGAGGCTATGTAGTGTTTATTTACATTACTTTGTTTACAAACATTGGAGTAAAATAAGCTTATATTTTGGGTTCTGATGGATACAGTGCCTTCAGAAAATATCCACACCCCTTGTCTTTTTCCACATTTTGTTGAATTTAAAATGGATTAAATTTGGATTTTGTTTCACTGATCTACACACAATACCACACAATGTCAAAGTTGAAATGTTTACAAATTAATTAATGATAAGCTGAAATGTCTTGAGTCAATAAGTATTCAACCCTTTTGTTATGGCAGGCTTAAATAAGTTCAGGAGTAAAAATGTGCTTACGAAGTCACATAATACAGTTGTATGGAATCACTCTGATTTTTGAATGACTACCTCATCTTGATACCCCACACATACAATTATCTGTAAGGTCCCTCAGTCTAGCAGTGAATTTCAAAGACAGATTCAACCACAAAGACCAGGGAGATTTTCCAAAGGTTTGCAAAGAATGGCAATGATTGGTATAAAACCTTTGGTGCAGTTATTAATTACACTTTGGATGGTGTATCAATACACCCAGTCACTACGAAGAGAAAGGTGAAAAGAAGAGTGAAAAGAAGGAAGCCTGTACAGAATAAAATGCATCCTGCTAGCAATAAGGCACTAAAGTAACAACAAAGTAACTAAAGTAACAATAAAGTAACTAAAGTAACAATAAATGTGGCAAAGAAATTTACTTTTTGTCCCGAATACAAATCATTATGTATTATGTTTGTGGCAACCAACACAACACATCACTGAAAAGCACTCTTGATATTTTCAAACATGATGGTGTCTGCATCATGTTATGGGTATACTTGTCATCGGCAAGGGCTATAGAGATTTTTAGGATAAAAAGAAACGGAATAGAGCTAATCACAGGCGAAATCCTAGAGGAAAACTTGGTTCAGTTTGCTGTCCAACAGACACTGGGAGACAAATGCACCTTTCTGCAGGACAATTACCAAAAACATGAGGCCAAATACACACTGGAATTGCTTACCAAGACTTAATGTTCCTGAGTGGCCTAGTTACAGTTTTTTTAAATCAGCTTGAAAATATATGGCAAGACTTGAAAATGCAGTAATCGCTGCCGAAGGTGATTCTAACATATATTGATTCGGGGTTTGAATACATTTCTAATCAAGATATATTAGTGTTTTTTTCATTTTTTTTCATGTTAGAGTTTTCTTCCACTTTGACATTACAGAGTATACAGAAAATACCCGAGCCCTGAAGCAAGCTTTTAGAAAATTATAACGAAATGGCGCTCCACCAAACTGGAAGTCTTCCGACTAGCTTGGAAAGACAGTACCCTACAATATCGAAGAGCCCTCACTGCTGCTCGATCATCCTATTTTCCAACTCAATTGAGAAGAATAAGAACGTTCCTAAATGTTTTTTTTTGTACTGTCGCAAAGCTAACTAAAAAGCAATTCCCCAAGAGAGGATGGCTTTTACTTCAGCAGTGATAAAGCTTATACTGGATCTTATACTGGGTCTTTATTGAAGACTCATCTCTTCAGTAGGTCCTATGATTGAGTGTAGTCTGGCCCAGGAGTGTGAAGGTGAACGGAAAGGCACTGGAGTACCCAGCCACCCTTGCTGTCTCTGCCTGGCCGGCTCTCCACTGGGATTCTCTGCCTCTAACTCAATTACAGGGGCTGAGTCACATGCTTACTGGTGCTCTTCCATCCCAACCCTAGGAGGGGTGCGTCACTTGAGTGGGTTGAGTCACTGACGTGATCTTCCTGTCCGGGTTTGGCACCCCCCTCGGGTTCGTGCCATGGGTGAGATCTTCGTGGGCTATACTCAGCCTTGTCTCAGGGTAGTAAGTTGGTGGTTTGAAGATATCCCTCTAGTGGTGTGGGGACTGTGCTTTGGCAAAGTGTGTGGGGTTATCTCCTGCCTGGTTGGCTTTGTCCGGGGGTATCGTTGGACAGGGCCACAGTGTCTCCCGACCCCTTCTGTCTCAGCCTCCAGTATTTATGCTGCAATAGTTTCTGTCAGGGTCTACTGTCAGTCAGTTATGTCTGGAGTAATTACCCTGTCTTATCTGGTGTCCTGTGTGCATTTAAGTATGCTCCCTCTATCTCTCCCTCTCCCTCTTCCTCCCCTCCCGGAGGACCTGAGCCCTGGGACCATGCCTCAGGACTACCTTGCCTGATGACCCCTTCCTTTCCCCAGTCCACCTGGTCGTGCTGCTGCTCCAGTTTCAACTGTTCTGCCTGCAGCTATGGAACCCTGACCTGTTCACTGGACGTGCTACCTTGTCCCGGACCTGCTGTTTTTGACTCTCTCTCTCTCTATCGCACCTCCTGTCTCTAACTCTGAATGCTCGGCCACAAAAAGCCAACTGACATTTACTCCTGAAGTGCTGACCTGTTGCACCCTCCATAACCACTGTGATTATTATTTTTATTATTATTATTATTTGACACTGCAGGTCATCTATGAACGTTTGAACATCTTGGCCATGTACTGTTATAATCTCAACCCGGCACAGCCAGAAGAGGACTGGCCACCACTCAGAGCTTGGTTCCTCTCTAGGTTCCTTACTAGGTTCCTGCCTTTCTAGGGAGTTTTTCCTATCCACTGTGCTTCTACAATGCCTTGAAAAAGTATTGATCCCCCTTGGAATTGTTCCTATTTTGCTGCATTACAACCTGTAATTTAAATAGGTTTTTATTTGGATTTCATGTAATGAACATACACAAAATAGTCCAATTTGGAGAAGTGAAATGAAGAAAAAAAAAAAAAACAGAAAAGTGCTGAGTGCATATACAGTGCCTTGCGAAAGTATTCGGCCCCCTTGAACTTTGCGACTTTTTGCCACATTTCAGGCTTCAAACATAAAGATATAAAACTGTATTTTTTTGTGAAGAATCAACAACAAGTGGGACACAATCATGAAGTGGAACGACATTTATTGGATATTTCAAACTTTTTTAACAAATCAAAAACTGAAAAATTGGGCGTGCAAAATTATTCAGCCCCTTTACTTTCAGTGCAGCAAACTCTCTCCAGAAGTTCAGTGAGGATCTCTGAATGATCCAATGTTGACCTAAATGACTAATGATGATAAATACAATCCACCTGTGTGTAATCAAGTCTCTGTATAAATGCACCTGCACTGTGATAGTCTCAGAGGTCCGTTAAAAGCGCAGAGAGCATCATGAAGAACAAGGAACACACCAGGCAGGTCCGAGATACTGTTGTGAAGAAGTTTAAAGCCGGATTTGGATACAAAAAGATTTCCCAAGCTTTAAACATCCCAAGGAGCACTGTGCAAGCGATAATATTGAAATGGAAGAAGTATCAGACCACTGCAAATCTACCAAGACCTGGCCGTCCCTCTAAACTTTCAGCTCATACAAGGAGAAGACTGATCAGAGATGCAGCCAAGAGGCCCATGATCACTCTGGATGAACTGCAGAGATCTACAGCTGAGGTGGGAGACTCTGTCCATAGGACAACAATCAGTCGTATATTGCACAAATCTGGCCTTTATGGAAGAGTGGCAAGAAGAAAGCCATTTCTTAAAGGTATCCATAAAAAGTGTTGTTTAAAGTTTGCCACAAGCCACCTGGGAGACACACCAAACATGTGGAAGAAGGTGCTCTGGTCAGATGAAACTTTTTGGCAACAATGCAAAACATTATGTTTGGCGTAAAAGCAACACAGCTGAACACACCATCCCCACTGTCAAACATGGTGGTGGCAGCATCATGGTTTGGGCCTGCTTTTCTTCAGCAGGGACAGGGAAGATGGTTAAAATTGATGGGAAGATGGATGGAGCCAAATACAGGACCATTCTGGAAGAAAACCTGATGGAGTCTGCAAAAGACCTGAGACTGGGACGGAGATTTGTCTTCCAACAAGACAATGATCCAAAACATAAAGCAAAATCTACAATGGAATGGTTCAAAAATAAACATATCCAGGTGTTAGAATGGCCAAGTCAAAGTCCAGACCTGAATCCAATCGAGAATCTGTGGAAAGAACTGAAAACTGCTGTTCACAAATGCTCTCCATCCAACCTCACTGAGCTCGAGCTGTTTTGAAAGGAGGAATGGGAAAAAAAATTCAGTCTCTCAATGTGCAAAACTGATAGAGACATACCCCAAGCGACTTACAGCTGTAATCGCAGCAAAAGGTGGCGCTACAAAGTATTAACTTAAGGGGGCTGAATAATTTTGCACGCCCAATTTTTCAGTTTTTGATTTGTTAAAAAAGTTTGAAATATCCAATAAATGTCGTTCCACTTCATGATTGTGTCCCACTTGTTGTTGATTCTTCACAAAAAAATACAGTTTTATATCTTTATGTTTGTAGCCTGAAATGTGGCAAAAGGTCGCAAAGTTCAAGGTGGCCGAATACTTTCGCAAGGCACTGTATGTTCACCGCCTATGCAATGAATCCCCTAGGTAAGATCTGGTGCAACCAATTTTCATCAGAAGTCACATAATTAGCCAAATAAAGTCCACCTGTGAGCAATCTAAGTGTCATATTATCTAAGGACATACGTGTTCTGAAAGGCCCCAGAGTCTGCAACACCACGAAGCAAGGGGCACCACCAAGCAAGCAGCACCATGAAGACCAAGGAGATCTGCAAACAGGTCAGGGTCAAAGGTCAAAGAGAAGTACAGATGCGGGTTTGGTTATAAAAAAAATATCCGAAACTTCAAACATCCCATGGAGCACCATTAAACCATTATTAATAAATGGAAAGAATATGGCACCACAACAAACCTGCCAGGAAAGGGCCACCCACCAAAACTCACAGACCAGGCAAGGAGGGCATTAATCAGAGAGGCAACAAAGAGACCAAACATAACCCTGAAGGAGCTGCAAAGCTCCACAGCAGAGATTGGTGTATCTATCCATAGGACCACTGTAAGCAGTACACTCCACAGAGCTGGGCTTTGCGGAAGAGTGGCCAGAAACAAATGAATTGCTTAAAGAAAAAAATAAGCAAACATGTTTGGCGTTCGTCAAAAGGCATGTGGGAGACTCCCCAAACACATGGAAGAAGGTACTCTGGTCAGATGAGAATACAATTGAGATTTATGGCCATCAGGGAAAACGCTATGTCTGGCTCAAACCCAACACCTCTCATCACCCCAAGAACACCATCCCCACAGTGAAGCATGGTGGTGGCAGCATCATGCTGTGGGGATGTTTTTCCATTGGCATGGACTGGGAAACTGGTCAGAATTGAATGATGGATGGTGCTAAATACAGGGAAATTCTTGAGGGGAACCTGTTTCAGTCTTCCAGGGATTTGAGACTGGGACAGAGGTTCACTTTCCAGCAGGACAATGACCCTAAGCATACTGCTAAAGCAACACTCGAGAGGTTTAAGGGGAAACATTTAAATGTCTTGGAATGGCCTAGTCAAAGCCCAGACCTAAATCCAATTGAGAATCTGTGGTATGACTTAAAGATTGTTGTACACCAGTGGATCCATCCAACTTAAATGAGCAGGAGCAGTTTTTCCTTGAAGAATGGGTAGAAATCCCAGCGGCTAGATGTGCCAATCTTAAAGAGACATACCAAAAGAGATTTGCAGCTGTAATTGCTGCAAAAGATTGCTCTACAAAGTATTGACTTTGGGGGCGGTTAATAGTTTTGCACGCTCAAGTTCTGTTTCTTGTCTTATTTCTTGTTTGTTTCACAATAAAACATATTTTGCATCTCCAAAGTGGTAGGCATGTTGTGTAAATCAAATGATACAACCCCCCCCCCAAAAAAATACAGGTTGTAAGGCAACAAAATAGGAAAAAATCCAAGGGGGTGAATACTTCCGCAAGCCACTGAACATCTGCATTGCTTGTTTGGGGTTTTAAGCTGGGTTTCTGTGTAGCACTCTGTGACTTCGGCTGATGTAAAAAGGGCTTTATAAATACATTTGATTGATATTTTGTATTTTAATCCCATTTTGTAATGACAAAAAAAAAATAAGACACTGCATCAGTTCAACACAGCTCATGACACAGTCATAAGTCATATTCTTCAAGAATCAATGGGTACATATAATAATAATAATAATAATAATAGTAATAATAATTTGTATTATTATTTATTTAACTGTTGTAGTCCTTATTGTATCAGGAAAGCAAACATAGGCTGATGTATTGAATTCAAAATACACTAGCAAGCTTTCTTGGAAACATCGCTGTTTAGCTATCTTGAGAAATATGATTTGCCCTGAATTCACAGGGAGGAAAAAAATGATGTAATCCAGACTTAACCAATACACATTTGGCTATACAAAACAAAAAATAAATAAAAAACATTCAAACCAAAAATTATTAAATATTTACAAAATGTACCGGAGCGCTCTGCCTAGTCAACTTCTAAATCCCAAAATGGATGTAGCAACCCCTTTAATCAGTCTATCTGCACTGCTTAATTGCAATCATTCTGTTGTTACAGATTAACATAATCTGTTTATTTACAAATTAGTTAGTTTCGACCAGAGCTATGATAGCTTGCAGGTGTCTCGCTGATTTCAGTGTCAGATTTGATGTAGATTGAGTAGGAAGGAGAGACTGGGTTGGTAATGGAAGCAGTAATACCTAATTGCACATGCTCACTCGCTTCCTTCTCTCTGGTCCCCAAATGAGCGCAAGGTGGGGGACGAGAGCCGAGTGGAGAGTGGTCTCCATTGTGACAGGCATCCGTCGGCAGTGCGACTGGCCCAAAGCATGGAGAAGGACCTGCTCCGTCTGCTGGCTGGCGTCGGCTTAATCAATTCTGAGGTCAGATGACCATCTTTGACCCTTGACCTCTTTTCCCTAATATGCTGAGTCTACATGTTTCAGCTCTCCTGACCACACACTATAGTCACCACGACTTTTCTACACACACATTAAATGATTCTATTGATGTGTGTAAAGTGAAAAGTGAGGAAGAAAGACCAATATTAGCAGGAGAGTAGATACTGTGATTTCAGGGATTTAATCAGATTGAGCCCTGAGGTGCAGGTGTTGATGTGCTTCGGTCTTGTTCACTCTTCTTGATATTTGAATGCAGCATTATTCTGCTCCTCAGACTGTGTGATTCAACAGCCCCATCGGACCTCCAGCGCCAAGCTTTTAATAAAGTCTTCAGAGGTATTAACTTGACAGCGCTTTGAAGAAAAGACAAACATAATCTAGAAAAAAAAAGAGATGAGCTAGTCGAATTCAGAATTGGAGCATCTACATATTTTATAATCTCCCTCGCTTTGTCCTAAGAGAATAGGTTCCCTTTGTTTATAGAGAGGTTGACTTCAAAAGGTACCCCTTAATGTGGTGATACAAACTCAAAGAGTTTCACCTCAGTTGTTAGCCAAGCAGGCACCGCAGTTATAATCATTGTTTTTCTGGATCCACCAACTCTGCTGCCTTTGATCCAATCAGAGTTTTGATGACTATGGCTATGTTTGTATCTTTGCTATTTGCTGGGAGGTGTTATGCACTCCATGGAGGCAGAGTTAAGGTGAAGAGATACGCACACACACAAACACACATGGTTGGGAGTAACGGGTTGTCACATGTAACTGATTACAAAAAACAAAAAACTGTATTCCGTTATATTTCCAGCAAAAATGTTGTAATCGGATTTAAGATACTGTACATTGGAAAATGTAGAGGATTACTTACATGATTACTTTTAAATTCAGAAAGGATGTTTGTGAAAAAAGTATTTGCCACCTTTCTGCTCTCTCAATGACATTCAAATCAGCATTGAAAACATTTGCAAGTTTAAGTTTATTCTGCCTGAGCAAGTCTCACAGGTCAGAGAACATTATGATGACGCACCAAATGTGTTTGATGGATTGTGGGAAAAAATAAGGAATAGGCTTTTGTAGGCTATGGTCCAAATTTTGTCTTCCAATGGTCTTACTGCTGTCGGCATCCAAAGATTTGCCTATACATCCAACTTGGAGGTAATCCAACGCTTGGAGGTAAGGACCACAGCAGTTGTGTAGCCTGCGGGTGATACGGATATCAGCAATGATGTAAATAATGCTGCTCTCTCATTTATTTGTGCCTTGGTTGTTGTAGGTGGCTGTTCACAAATATAGGTGTATTTCAATCCAATAATGGTTAAATTTAAGAAGTTTAAGCTGTCTATCAAGCATTGTTTTAGCACTCTGCACAGGTGCATAGTGCGAGACCAGCCTATGGAATAAAGGTTTGAGGGAGTTCCTCCCTTCTAAACTCCTCTGTGGTATTGTGCTCCACACATACAGTCAAAAATAAAACTACGACTGTGGCTTTTATTGCTCAATCTAATTTATGCTGATTAAAGAAAATTCATATGGACACATGATCTTGCTCAGATTTGATAGACCTTAAACAGCTGCAAATTATCGAGATATCACTGTCACCAACAGGCCTATAGCAAATGCAGCCTAAGGCATTCATTTTCACATGATAGTAGCACTTTTTGATAGAGGTCAAAGCAGCATTGTGGGGCGGCAGATAGCCTAGTGGTTAGAGCATTGTACTTGTAACCGAAAGGTTGCAAGATTGAATCTCTGAGCTGACAAGGTAAAAATCTGTCATTCTGCCCCTGAACAAGGCAGTTAACCCACTGAATACCATTCCATGAGAGCACCATTTATTTTTCAACTCAAAACAATGTGCCCAATCAGTCCAACATGACAACAAAATAAACATGAACAATAAAGTAGGCTAATAAGTCATTTGATTTTGTGCTATGCTCAGGTAAAACCATTTTACTAATCTACATTTCCATATTTCCAAGTCCTATTATTGAAGATCAAGAGGTATTTAATTCATTGGAATGGAATGACTGGAAATTCGCCAGACTGGTTGTTCATAAAGACATGTTATTCTAATGCCTCTTAACGGAAAGGTCATCTAAAAGTAACTGGAAGTAATCAGATTATGTTACTGAGTTTGGATAATCCAAAAGTTACAATTTTGGACAGGAAACTAGTAATTTTACAGATGACATTTAGAAAGTAACCTACCAAAAACACACACGACAAAACATGTAGATAAATTAGCAAACCACAGTTTATCTCTATTTGTGGTTCTCAATTTTTTTTACCTTTATTTAACTAGGCAAGTCATTTAAGAACAAATTCTTATTTTCAATGATGGCCTAGGAACAGTGGGTTAACTGCCTGTTCAGGGGCAGAACAACAGATTTGTATCTTGTCAGCTCGGGGATTTGAACTTGCAACCTTCCAGTGATTAGTCCAACACTCTAACCACTAGGCTACCCTGCCGCCCCATATGATCAGCCAAGTGTGTATATTGTAGTCACATAGCTTGGTTCACCAGTTTGTTTTCTGTTCTAAGTATTGTCTTTTACAGTACATTAAATAGAGCCAGAGAGCAATGGAACTGCTGAGACAGACAGGACAGGATGGTTAGGTCTAAGAAGAATATCACACTGGAGGATAGCACTTATACAGTACAATTTGTAAAACTTGCGACACACTTACTGCCCAGTCACCTTCCAGAGAGCAGAAGGTACATAGTACATAAGCACAATTACATTACATTGAAAGTAGTCCATTAAAACCCTCCTGCTGTTGGTTTGGGCAATGCAGGTGCTGTAAAGATGGTACTTACATAAACCTCTCTTAGTTAAGATGTTGCTGTAGCTGATGTCAGTTTGTAAGTACAGAATAGGATGCTCTTCTCTGCTTCCGGGGCAGTCGGTGCTGTTGGTTCTGCTGTGGCGGAGAGGCTGATCCAGCCGTGGTGTGTATCTGCTGCAGGGCGAGCTGGCCAGGGGAGAGAGGACATCGGCGGCAGGGAGGAGCTGAGGAAGAATGGAACTGGGAAGGGAGCAGAGAGGACCGGCAGCATCCACGGCCTCTCCCTGGGCCATGCAGTCCTCCAGGATATGCGGAAGGCTCTGGAGGTGTGTATGTGAGCGTGTGTGCGGGTCAGCTAGACAGGAGACGGGGCCATGGGAGATTTAAAAGGTGTTTTGCTAATTAGGTTTGGCAGAGAGTCAGGTTCCATTATCCTTTAATGTGTGTGATCGGGACCCAAGCTTTCAAGGGTATTCCCTCCCCTGAAGAGGTATTACATTGGGCACGGCACAAACAAACACTCTGGTCTTATTGGGGTAGACAGAGGGCAGAGGCAGACCTGCAGTAAGACATGTCTTACTTCCCACCTTGAAATGTTGTTTTACTGCAGGGCAATTTGAGGGATCAGAGATCTGTGCCTGTGCATTATTCAAGGGCAGCAACTGGTCTTCAGGTTTCCCAAGTCTCTTTGAATTAGTGATCTATAAATAAGTTCCTGGGGGGCTGTTGAATAGCTTTCAGGCTTACATCTTAATATCTCCAGTATCTGCAAGATAGTACCGACAGAGAGGGTCGCCTCACTTCTAGTCCTTAGGAAACTATGTGGTATTTTGTTTTTTTTATGTTTTACATTGTTAGCACAGAAAAACTTTAGAGTTATTACATACAGCTGGGCGACGTCAACTTACCAGCACTATGACCAGGAATATGACTTTCCCGAAGCAGATCTTTTGTTCGAACCACCCAAGGCATTCAAACTGTTTCCAGAGGCTGACCCAAAACAACGTCGCCACAAGAGAGGTAGACGGAGCGACCTTCTGGTCAGGCTTCGGAGGCGCTCACACCACCCACTGCTTCCGAGTATTTTACTTGCTAATGTCCAGTTTCTAGATAACAAGGTAGACAAAAAAGGGCTAGGGTTTCTTTTCAGAGAGATATCCGGGATTGTAACATGGCTCTCTGGGGAGCTATTGCATATTGTTTATGCCGGGCAGTCATGGCCCATCCATATATTTATATTTATATATACATATTCTTATTCCATCCTTTTACTTAGATTTATGTGTATTGGGTAGTTGTGGAATTGTTATATTACTTGTTAGATATTGCTGCACTGTCAGAACTAGAACAACAAGCATTTTGCTACACATGCAATAACATCTGCTAACCATGTGTATGCGACCAATAGAATTTGATTTGATCTTCTTCACAGCTGTTCTGTCATACACAAAAAATGGGTAGACCATTTGAAAACCTTTAATTTATAGGCTACTTGGCTATTGCATGGCCAGGATAAAAAAAAACGCACAGGCACATTACTTTCATTTTTATTAAATTAAACCGAAAACAAGAAATTGTACAGGAAAATAATGTCACGCCCTGGCCATAGAGAGGCATTTTATTCTCTATTTTGGTTAGGCCAGGGTGTGACTAGGGTGGGCATTCTATGATCATTTTCTATGTTTTTGATTTCTGTGTTGTTTGGCCGGGTGTGGTTCTCAATCAGGAACATCTGTCTATTGTTGTCTCCGATTGAGAACCATGCTTAGTTAGCTCTTGCCCACATGCAGCGTACCACGCTGCACCTTGGTCCTCATCTTCTTCCACCAACGGCCGTTACTGAACTACCCACCAAAAAAGGACCAAGCAGCGTGGTAACCAGGAGCAGTGTGGAATGGACTCATGGACATGGGAGGACATTCTGGACGGGAAGGGTTCCTATACATGGGAGGAGATCCTGGATGGAAGGGATCGCCTCCCATGGTAACAGGTGGAGGCAGCCAGGAGAGCGGAGGCAGCAGGTAAAGGGAGCCAGCGGTTTGAGGGAACACAGCTGGCAAGGAAGCCCGAGAGGCAGCCCCAAAAATGTTTTGGAGGGAACACACGGGGAGTGTGGCTAAGTCATGTAGGAGACCTGAGCCAATTCCCCGTGCTTACCGTGGCAAGAGGTGGACCGGGCAGGCACCGTGTTATGCCGTGAGGTGTCCCCAGTGTGCAGGCATAGCCCGGTGCGCTACATCGCAGCTCCTGGTATCGGCCGGGCTAGAGTGAGCATCAAGCCAGGAGTAATGAGGCCGGCTCTGCGCATCTGCTCTCCAGTGCGTCTCTTCGGCCCGGGTTATATAGCACCAGCCCTACGCATGGTGTCCCCTGTTCGCCAGCACAGCGCAGTGCGGTCTGTTCCACCCCGCCGCACTTCCCGGGCTACAGGGAGTATCCAGCCAGGACAGGTTGTGCAGGCTCGGTGCTCGAGACCTCCAGTGCGCCTCCAGTCCGGTACATTCGGTGCCACCTCTACGCACCAGGCCTCCTGTGGCAGCCCTACGCACCAGGCTGTCTCGCCGTCTCCTCCCTCCAGGTGCTCCCTCCTGTCCAGTGCTTCCAGAGTCTCCCTCCTGTTCGGTGCTTCCAGAGTCTCCCTCCTGTCCTGCGCTTCCAGAGTCTCCCTCCTGTCCTGCGCTTCCAGAGTCTCCCTCCTGTCCGGCGCTTCCAGAGTCTCCCTCCTGTCCGGCGCTTCCAGAATCTCCCTCCTGTCCGGCGCTTCCAGAGTCTCCCTCCTGTCCGGCGCTTCCAGAGTCTCCCTCCTGTCCGGCGCTTCCAGAGTCTCCCTCCTGTCCGGCGCTTCCAGAGTCTCCCTCCTGTCCGGCGCTTCCAGAGTCTCCCTCCTGTCCGGCGCTGCCAGTCGCCCTTCACTCCGGCGCTGCCAGAGTCGCCCTTCACTCCGGCGCTGCCAGTGTCGCCCTTCACTCCGGCGCTGCCAGAGTCGCCCTTCACTCCGGCGCTGCCAGAGTCGCCCTTCACTCCGGCGCTGCCAGAGTCGCCCTTCACTCCGGCGCTGCCAGAGTCGCCCTTCACTCCGGCGCTGCCAGAGTCGCCCTTCACTCCGGCGCTGCCAGAGTCGCCCTTCACTCCGGCGCTGCCAGAGTCGCCCTTCACTCCGGCGCTGCCAGAGTCGCCCTTCACTCCGGCGCTGCCAGAGTCGCCCTTCACTCCGGCGCTGCCAGAGTCTTCCTTCACTCTGGCACTGCCAGAATCGCAGCCCCTCAGTCCAGAGGCGCCCCTCAGTCCAGAGGCGCCCTCTACGAGGGTCTTCAGTCAGGGGCCCGCTACGAGGGTCCCCGCTCCAGAGGCGCCACCTAAGTGGGCCAAGACTGAGGTGGTACTGTCACGTCCTGGCCATAGAGAGGCTTTTTATTCTCTATTTTGGTTAGGCCAGGGTGTGACTAGGGTGGGCATTCTATGTTAATTTTCTATGTTTTTGATTTCTGTGTTGTTTGGCTGGGTGTGGTTCTCAATCAGGGACAGCTGTCCATCGTTGTCTCTGATTGAGAACCATACTTAGGTAGCTCTTGCCCACATGGGTTTTGTCGGTAGTTATTTTCTGTTTAGTGTGTTTTGCACCTGACAGAGCTGTTTCAGTTGTTCCTTTTTGTTACTTTGCATTTAGTGTTCAGTTCTATTTAATAAAAATATGAACACGTAACACGCTACACCTTGGTCCTCACCTTCTTCCACTAACGGCCGTTACAAATAACTTGTTTCTAAATTAAGAGGGTCACTGGCGTCAACATATCTCGCGCCATGTTGAGCACATGGACACATGTCCATGGTGGGGATTTTACACACATCCAAGATAATTACATGAGCTTGCAAAAAGGCAAAACCCGCTCACATGTAGGGCTGTGGTGGTCATGAAATTGTGTCAGTGAAGGACTCTGGCAGCGCCGGAGTGAAGGGCGACTGGCAGCGCCGGAGTGAAGGGAGACTCTGGAAGCGCCGGACAGGAGGGAGACTGGAAGCGCCGGACAGGAGGGAGACTCTATGTGGGGTGGCCAGTCCTCTTCTGGCTGTGCCGGGTGGAGATTATAACAGAACATGGCCAAGATATTCAAATGTTCATAAATGACCAGCATGGTCAAATAATAATAAGGCAGAACAGTTGAAACTGGAGCAGCAGCACGGCCAGGTGGACTGGGGACAGCAAGGAGTCATCATGTCAGGTAGTCCTGAGGCATGGTCCTAGGCCAACCCAGATAGGAAGATCACATCAGTGACTCAACCCACTCAAGTGACGCACCCCTCCTAGGGACGGTATGAAAGAGCCCCAGTAAGCCAGTGACTCAGCCCCTGTAATAGGGTTAGAGGCAGAGAATCCCAGTGGAAAGAGGGGAACCGGCCAGGCAGAGACAGCAAGGGCGGTTCGTTGCTCCAGAGCCTTTCCGTTCACCTTCCCACTCCTGGGCCAGACTACACTCAATCATATGACCCACTGAAGAGATGAGTATTCAGTAAAGACTTAAAGGTTGAGACCGAGTTTGCGTCTCTTACATGGGTAGGCAGACCATTCCATAAAAATTGAGCTCTATAGGAGAAAGCCCTGCCTCCAGCTGTTTGCTTAGAAAATCTAGGGACAATTAGGAGGCCTGCGTCTTGTGACAGTAGCGTAAGTGTAGGCATGTACGGCAGGACCAAATCAAAGAGATAGGTAGGAGCAAGCCCATGTAATGCTTTGTAGGTTAGCAGTGAAACCTTGAAATCAGCCCTTACCTTGACAGGAAGCCAGTGTAGGGAGGCTAGCACTGGAGTAATATGATCACATTTTTTGGTTCTAGTCAGGATTCTAGCAGCCGTATTTAGCACTAACTGAAGTTTATTTCGTGCTTTATCAGGGTAGCCGGAAAGTAGAGCATTGCAGTAGTCTAACCTAGAAGTGACAAAAGCATGAATACATTTTTCTGCATCATTTTTGGACAGAAAGTTTCTGATTTTTGCAATGTTACGTAGATGGAAAAAAGCTGTCCTTGAAATGGTCTTGATATGTTCTTCAAAAGAGAGATCGGGGTCCAGAGTAACGCCGAGGTCCTTCACAGTTTTATTTGAGGTCCTTCACAGTAATGAGGCTGATCCAACAGATTAGAATGTTTAGCTTGTTCATAAACATTTAGCTTATTTCTTCACATTATAAGCACAGCAACGGGCACACGGCAGTAGGCTTTAAGCGCAAATGTTCCATTAGCAGGAAAACACCATTCTCATAAGTGACTTCATTTTTAAAGTGATAATTATTTCCTCAAACTTGAAACTCACACGCTACGTATGTATTCAAGTTAGGCTCTTAATTTTAAGAAGTTATTTGTAACCTGGCTCAAATCGGTCTTTGAAATTGTGTTTCTTACATCGGATAAAAGTAGAGACTCAGAGCTACAAAATGGTATATCATACACTGCATTTTTGAGGAACAATGGGAAAATAATTCTGCTTTGAAAGTTGATAAACTTGTAAACTCAGTTTTGAGAAAATGGCCTTTGAATATTTTGGTACTTACTGGAGAGCTCTCCTTTGTATACACCCATTCCGCGGACCGCTAGCTGTCTAGAGCATATTTAACTGTTAGCTGAAGAGATCCATCAGACAATTTCTTGGGCCACTATACCTATTTTGCTAATAGGACTGGACCCCTTTACTACACGAAACCCTACTAATCCATCACGACTGTTCCGCCGGCGCAACCACACGAGGTGGCTATAACAGACTTCTTCTGTCGCAACGTCCCTCTAAGGCCCTTCTGCTAGCTTGCTATCCCCGGCCTGCAAGCTGTCTGAATCGCCGTGTCTCTGGTCAGCCTAACTACTCACTGGACCCCTATGATCACTCGGCTACGCATGCCTCTGCCTAATGTCAATATGCCTTGTCCATTGCTGTTCTGGTTAGTGATTATTGTCTTATTTCACTGTAGAGCCTCTAGCCCTGCTCAATATGCCTTAGCTAACCCTTTAGTTCCACCTCCCACACATGCGGTGACATCACCTGGTTTAATTATGTTTCTGGAGACAATATCTCTCTCATCATCACTCAATGCCTAGGTTTACCTCCACTGTATTCACATTCTACCATACATTTGTCTGTACATTATACCTTGAATCTATTCTATCTCGCCCAGAAACCTGCTCCTTTTACTCTATTTTCAGAATATGCCAGACGACCAGTTCTTATAGCCTTTAGCCGTACACCGTACACTTATCCTACTCCACCCCCATTCATCTGGTGATGTAGAGGTCAATCCAGTCCCTGCAGTGCCTAGCTCCACTCCTATTCCCCAGGTGCTCTCATTTGTTGACTTCTGTAACCATAAAAGCCTTGGTTTCATGCATGTTAACATTAGATGCCTCCTCCCTGTTTGTTTAATTCACTGCCTGAGCACACTCTGCCAACCCGGATGTCCTAGTTGTGTCTGAATCCTGGCTTAGGAAGACCACCAAAAACCATGAAATTTCCATCCCTAACTATAACATTTTCCGACAAGATAGAACTGCCAAAGGGGGCGGAGTTGCAATCTACTACAGAGATAGACAGAACTCTGCAGGCTAACTATCCAGGTCTGTACCCAAACAATTCGAGCTTCTTCTAAAAGTCCACCTTATCAGAAACAAGTGTCTCACCGTTGCCGCTTGCTATAAACCACCCTCTGCCCCCAGCTGTGCCCTGGACACCGTATGTGAATTGATTGTCCCCCATCTATCTTCAGAGTTTGTGCTGCTATGTGGCCTAAACTGGGGCATGCTTAACACCCCAGCCTCCCTACAATCTAAGCTTGATGCCTCGAATAGTCCCCGTGATATGCAACTTTTCAGGGAAGTTAGGAACCAATATACAGTACACAGGCAGTTAGGAAAGCCAAGGCTAGCTTTTTCAAACAGAAATGTGCATCCTGTAGCACAAACTCTGGTTAGGCTATTTTCATGTTATCCAGAGTGTTGGTGACTAACTGTGCTCCTGGCAACAATTTAATTACGCTCTTTTGCCAAAGTTTACTGGCCATATTCAACCGGTGTTGAGCGTTAGTAAATTCATCAGTTATTCTTTGCTCTTGTACACTCTGACGAGAGTGTTCTGAAACAGTTGTTGCAGTGACGTTCTATTGAAATGGATACTTCCATACTGGAGTCTTTTGTTAAGTTTTAATAGCAATACATTAAAAAAAATAAAAAAATAAGCAGTGTTAGACAGGATTACCCTACACATACTGACCTGCTCAAATAGACAGAAGACTTTTATATGGCAGACCAATCCAAACTCACCTCTCAGCATTTCCAGCCCACTCATTATCTCAGCCAATCATGGCTAGCGGGAAGGTTGATGTCTTTTTCTGTGGCTTAACCAACTAGGCTCGTAATTTAACAATTGTATTAGTATTTACAGATGGCATACAAGTTTGTTATTATTAAGGCACATGAAAGTTCACAAAAAAAAATGTATGTTCAAAAGGCTCTCGTGTGAAGTAGTGACCTGCAACATACCTGAAACGGGTCACATTTGGCCACTTTAGTTGTGATACAAACCTTATCAAACCATACAGGCCTATGGGCTAGGCTACATGAGGTGTGCGACTATGATTTGCTAAAATAAAGGCATGTGCTGTTTCTTGTCTTAAGCTGGGCATCATTCACAAGTGATAGGCTAATGATGTCACTTATCAGACTATTTTTGATGTAATCTTGTCTTTACATATTAAACGTGTGAAAATTCTGATGGTTTAGAATGGACCATTATCTTGCACCTGTCTCGAACAGAGGCAGGGGGAAAAATACATAAAATAACGAATGGAGGATGCTTTTCACGTGGTTCATTTTCATGCCAGCCAGGTAGGCTATACTCAGTTATAAAGCGAAGCAATGTGCTTATTATTCGATTGCGTTGAGAAGTTGATAAATATATATCGTAGGAATCTCAAATATAAAATATATTTTGATTTGTTTAACACGTTTTTCGTGTTATTTCATAGTTTAGATGTCTACAATGTAGAAAATAGTAAAAAAATAATAAAGAAAAACCCTGGAATGGGATACATGTAGGTCGGGGTGTGACTAGGGTGGGCATTCTAGTTTCTTTATTTCTAGGTTGGCCTGGTATGGTTCCCAACCAGAGGCAGCTGTCTACCATTGTCTCTGTTTGGGGATCATACTTAGGCAGCCTTTTCCCACCTGTTGGTTGTGGGATCTTGTTTGTGTATAGTTGCCTTGAGCACTGCATAGCTTCACGTTCATTTTGTTCTTTATTGTTTTTTTCCGGTTTACGTAATAAAATGATGAACCCAAACCATGCTGCATTTCGGTCAGATTCTTACAACAACATTCGTGACAGAAGATCCCACCACCCACGGACCAAGCAGCGTGCCCAGGAGGAGCAGGGATCCTGGGCCTGGGAGGAAAGCCGGGAGTGGAGGACATCCTGGACTTGGGATGAAATAATGGCAGGAGCCTGCCATGGAAGCAGCGAAGGAGGGACAGCGACAACACCGGGATTCGCGGCCCAGAGAAGCAGCCTAAAAAAATGTTTTTTGTGTGAGGCACACTGGGTGGTCGGCGGAGCTGAGTGGTGAGTCAGAGACCGAGGAGGAATATTGGGATAGATTGAGCGAGGAGTGGTTGGTGAAAGATGAGGAGAGTGATGAGAGAGGGCTGAATAGGCAAGACAGTTGCCCTGAGGAGCGTGTTAGCCGTCCGATGCTACCTGTGCCAGCTCTCCGCACTTGCTTTGAGGAGAGTGTCATCGTTCCGGTACAATGTGTGCCAGTTCTACGCACCGTGTCTCCAGTGCGCCTCCACAGCCCGGTACGTCCTGTGCCAGCTCCCCGCACTTGCCGTGCGAAGGTTGTCATCTGTCCAGCACACGTTGTGCCAGCTTTACGCTCCAAACGTCCAGTGCGCCTCCACAGCCCAGTACGTCCTGTGCCGGTTCTACACACCGTGTCTAAAGTGAGCCTCCACAGCCCGGTGCGTCCTGTGCCAGCCCCCCGCACTTGCCGTGCGAAGGTTGTCATCTGTCCAGCACACGTTGTGCCAGCTTTACGCTCCAAACGTCCAGTGCGCCTCCACGGCCCAGTACGTCCTGTGCCGGTTCTACACACCGTGTCTAAAGTGAGCCTCCACAGCCCGGTGCGTCCTGTGCCAGCCCCCCGCACTTGCCGTGCGAAGGTTGTCATCTGTCCAGGACACATTGTGCCAGCTCTATGCTCCAGACCTCCAGTGCGCCTCCACAGCCCGGTACGCCGGGCTGTGGACGGTTCCCAGTCCGGAGCCTCCAGTGAAGATCCATGGCCCAGAGCCTCCAGTGATGATCCGTGGTCCGGAGCATCCAGTGAGGGTTCCCGGTTCTGAGCCTCCAGTGAGGGTTCCCAGTCCAGAGCCTTCAGCAAGGGTTCCCGGTCCGGAGTCCCCGGCGACGATCCACGGTCCGGAACTCCCGGCGACAATCCATGGTCCGGTTCCTCCGGCGACGATCTACAGGCCGGAGCTTCCGGCTACGATCCACGGCCCGGTTAATCCACCTACGACTCACGTTCCGGTTCATCCGGCGACGATCCATGGTCTGGAGCTACAGGCGACGATCCCCGCGTCAGAGTCGCCACCGAAGTGGGCAGATCCACAAGTGGAGCGGGGTCTATGTCCCGCACCGGAGCCGATTCTTACAACAACGTTTGTGACAATCAGTGAATTCTAACTGTACCTTGTTGGGATAGGGGGCAGCATTTTCACTTTTGGATGAAGAGCGTGCCCAGAGTGAACTGCCTCCTACTCTGTCCCAGATGGTAATATATGCATATTATTATTAGTATTGGATAGAAAACACTCTGAAGTTTCTAAAACTGTTTGAATTATATCTGTGAGTATAACAGAACTCACATGGCAGGCGAAAACCTGAGAAAAATCCAACCAGGAAGTGGGAAATCTGAGGTTTGTAGTTTTTCAAAGCTTGGCCACCGAATACACAGTGTCTATGGAGTCAAGTTGCACTTCCACTAGATGTCAACCGTCTTTAGAAACTTGAAAGAGGATTCTATAAAGGAGGGGCTCATGAGGACTGTTTGAGTCAGTGGTCTGGCAGAGTGTCTCAGGCTCGTGACGCGTGCTCCCGACAGAGTTACCTCTCGTTCCAGTGCTTTTCTTCAGACATTGGAATTTTCCGGTTGGAAGGTTATTGATGTTTTATGTTCAAGATTTATTCCATACATCATTTGACTTGTTTCTACAACCAGTAACGGAACTTTTCGAGTTTTTGTCTGGACGAAGTGCTCTCGCCTCATGAAGATGGATTACTGGGCTGAACACGCTAACAACAAGTGGCTATTTGGACATAAATGATGGACTTTATGGAACTTTATGGAACAAATCAGTAATTTATTGTCAAACTGGGATTCCTGGGAGTGCTTTCTGATGAAGATCATCAAAGGTAAGTGAATATTTATAGTGTTATTTCTAACCTCTGTTGACTCAAAAATGACAGATATTTCTCTGGCTGGATTGGGCTATGATCACCGTTCTCAGATTATGCTTTTTCCGTAAAGTTTTTTTGAAATCTGACACAGAGGTTGCATTAAGGAGAAGTCTATCTTTAATTCTGTGAATAACAGTTGTATCTTTTATCAATGTTTATTATGAGTATTTCTGCAAAAATCTATGGATGTTTTGGAATCAAAACATTACTGCACGTAACGCACCAATGTAAACTGAGATTTTTGCATATAAATATGAACATTATCGAACAAAACATACATGTATTGTGTAACATGATGTCCTATGAGTGTCATCTGATGAAGATCCTCGATCGAGGTTAGTGATTCATTTGACCTATATTCTGCTTTTTGTGACTCCTATCTTTGGCTGGAAAAATGGCTGAGTATTTTTTTGACTTGCCTATGACCTAACATAATCATATGTTGTGCTTTCTCTGTAAAGCATTTTTGAAATCGGACACGATGGGTAGATTCAAAATATGTTTATCTTTAATTTGCTGTATTGGACTTGTTAATTAATGTGTGAAAGTTACATATTTAAAAAAATCTTTTTTTGAATTTCGCTCACTGACTTTTCAGCGGAAAGTTGTCGAGGGGTTCCGCTAGCACCTAGAATTATAAATTCTATAAACACTGTTTCCCATGCTTGTTCATTGAACCCTTAATGAATATGCACCTGTGGAATGGTCATTAAGACAAAAACATCTTACAGACGGTAGGCTATTAAGGTCACAGTTATAAAAACTTAGGACACTAAAGAGGCCTTTCTACGGACTCTGAAAAACACCAAAAGAAAGATGCCCAGAGTCCCTGCTCATCTGCGTGAACGTGCCTTAAGCATGATGCAAGGAGGCATGAGGACTGCAGATGAGGCAAGGGCAATAAATTGCAATGTCCGTACTATGAGACGCCTTAGACAGAGCTACAGGGAGACAGGACGGACAGCTGATCGTCCTCGCAGTGGCAGACCACGTGTAAAAACACCTGCACAGGATCGGTACATCCGAACATCACACCTGCGGGACAGGTACATAGATGGCAACAACAAATGCCTGAGTTACATCAGGAACGCACAATCCCTCCATCAGTGCTCAGACTCTCCGCAATAGCCTGAGAGAGGCTGAGAGAGGCTGGACTAAGGGCGTATAGGCCTGTTGTAAGACAGGTCCTCACCAGACATTACCTGCAACAACGTTGCCTATGGGCACAAACCCACTGTCGCTGGGTCAGACAGGACTGGCAAAAAGTGCTCTTCACTGAAGGGTCGCGATTTTGTCTCACCAGGGGTGATGGTCGGATTCACGTTTATCATCGAAGGATTGAGCGTTACACCAAGGCCGGGAGTCTGGAGAGGGATCGATTTGGAGGTGGAGGGTCCGTCAGGGTCTGGGGTGGTGTGTCATAGCAGCATTATACTGAGCTTGTTGTCATTGCAGGCAATCTCAACGCTGTGCTCATCCTGACATGACCCTTCAGCATGACAATGCCACCTGCCATACTGCTCGTTCTGTGCGTGATTTCCTGCAAGACAGGAATGTCAGTGTTCTGCCATGGCCAGCGAAGAGCCCGGATCTCAATCTCAATCCCACGTCTGGGACCTGTTGGATCGGAGGGTGAGGACTAATGCCACTCCCCCCAGAAATGTCTGGGAACTTGCAGGAGCCTTAGTGGAAGAGTGGGGTAACATCTCACAGCCAGAACTGTCAAATATTGTGCAGTCCATGAGGAGGAGATGCACTGCAGTACTTAATGCAGCTGGTGGCCACACCAGATACTGACTGTTACTTTTGTTACCTCCCCCTTTGTTCAGGGACACATTATTCCATTTCTGTTAGTCACATGTCTGTGGAACTTGTTCAGTTTCTGTCTCAGTTGTTGAATCTTATGTTCATACAAATACTTTAACATGTTACGTTTGCTGAAAATAAACCCAGTTGACATTGAAAGGACGTTTCTTTTTTTGCTGAGTTTATAAGGGTACAAGGCGAGACCCAAATGCAGACACAGGAAGCAGATGGTTGAGCTCCGATATTTATTACACCAAAAGGGGTAATCAAAAGGCAGGTCTGGGACAGGCGAGAGTTCATAAACCAGGTCAGAGTCCAAAGGATAGGCAGGCTTGAGGTCAGAACAGGCAAGTGGTCAGGCAGGCAGATTCGGTGTCAGGATAGGCAAGGGTCAAAACCAGGAGGGCTATGAAAAAATAGGAGCGAGGAGAAACACGACAAACTGGCACAGAGAGACAGGAAACACACTGATAAATAAATAAATACATCGGGGACTAATGGGGAAAACAGGAGACACCTGGAGGTGGGTGGAGACAATCACCAAGACAGGTGAAACAGATCAGGGTGTGACAACATAGCTAGCCTATATAGCCTATGCTGCTATGGTTACTATTCTAACTGTTATTTTCCACACTTTATGGACTTTTAGCTGAGTGGCTATGCACTGTACCTGTCTAATGGCAATGTGCCAGGATAGAGCATCCATAATGCAGCAAGGATAAAGGTAATTTTCACATGGGTGTTGACCAAATGGCTTCTCTAGCAGCAGATGGGACAGAAGTTCGACATTGAAGATGAGGTAGAGTAACATAACAGCCCAGGTCTCCCTTGGGAAATAGGTTTTCTGACTTCAATGGGACTTTCTGGTTAAAGTCAAGTTAGTCAATATGAGGAGCTGTTTATGTATTTTTACTAAAAAGCAGTTATTCCCCCAATCTCTGTATGTCTGCGCAGTGATAATGTGAGACGACGTGATTCATCACCCAACCATCAATAAATCATTATTTTAACTCAGTTACAGTACCACAAGGAGAGTGAATAATGTATTCATTTCAAATGTCAGTCTCATTGATATGTGTCTGACTGTGCCTGTCAGAGACAGCATTGTTAACAAATCTCTATGGTTTTAACTGGTAAGCCTCAGTAGCATTGTGATAAAATATTTAGGTGTATCTATATTTGACATTTTAGTCAGTAAGGAGACAATCTTGTTCAGAGCAACTTACAGGAGCAATTAATGTTAAGTGCCTTGCTCAAGGGCCCATCAACAGATTTCTCACCTAGTCGGCTCGGGGACTCAAAACAGCTTCAGTGATATTTGCAATTCGTTCCAGTCATTGGCAGCAGAGAACTGGAAGGAAAAGCGGCCAACGGAAGAGTTGGCTTTGAGAATGACCAGTGAAATATACCTGCTGGAGCATGTGCTACGGGTGGGTGCTGCTATTGTGACCAGTGAGCTGAGATAAGGCGGGGTTTTACCTAGCAAAGACTCATAGATGACCTGGAGCCTGTGGGTTTGATGACGAATATGAAGCAAGGGCCAGCCAACGAGAGCATACAGGTCGCAGTGGTGGGTAGTATATGGGGCTTTGGTGACAAAACAGATGGCACTGTGATAGACTACATCCAGTTTGCTGAGTAGAGTGTTGGAGGCTATTTTGTAAATGACATCGCCAAAGTCAAGGATCAGTCGGATAGTCAGTTTTACGATGGTATGTTTAGTAATCAGAACATTTGGTAATCAGAAAGTTTGTTTCAAGTTTTAATCTCACTTGCACAAGTACAGTGCAGTACAGTGAAATGCCTTTCTTGCAAGCTCCAAACACAACAATGCAGTAATAAATATCAATGTAGCACTAAAAATAACGTAAGGTAGAACAAAACACACATGAAATAAGAAGAACACGAGAAAGTAAGAAGCTATATACAAGGTCTGTATTATTACCATATTTACAATATGCAGAGATACTGGAGTGATGTTCGACGAGCACGTGTCCACATACTTTTGGTCATGTAGTGTATTTTTATGTGCAACCCAATCCAGTGATCGTAATGAATTTTGGGTTGACAATTAGACTATAGTTGTTATATTTTACCTCCAAATATGACTCCAGAGTGTTTTGTGCAACAGAGGCGAATGACATACTGTATGTGCAATAACTAATATCATAGACTGACTAATTTGGGAAATTCAAAACTAGATATAATACTCACTGCTAGTAGCTAAGTATTCATCGAAGAGTACATTTTAATGTCCTAATAAAAACACACAGGCCTATTTCCTGCAATTGCCGTTGCGCATTTCTACATCTCAAAGCCATATCACATATATCGGTTGGAAAATAGTTGCTTTTGAGCTGAATATTAATACCCTCCTCTCTCCGACAAGGAAAAGGGGACAACGTTTCCAAAGCTGTTTTTTTTCTGCAATTGTATTTTGAAATGTTATACAATCAGAACATATTTTTCTCTTGTGCGGTGAGTGGCTCAATCATCACAGCACCAGGCCCCAACGAGGGTACAGGCTCAGCGTCAGGGTAGACACTTTCATTACAGGAATCATGAGGATAATGCGCTTTGCTTTTTGACCAAATCATAGTTTTAGATGCCCAAATAATAGGACGTTTGAGTGAGGTAACGCTGTGGAATGTGCTCTTTCAACATTTCTAGGCAGCCTTTATGTTTTTTATGACCGATGATCTTGTCTGTCTAACTGATGACAGAGTTGGAGCAGGTGTCTTTGCTGATGTCGTGTTGGACTTTGAATGTGAGGCTGAGCTGTGGTCACCCAAACTATCAGAAAACCAAGCCGGTCGTTGCCCACTGATCAGCCAAATGCTCATGATTGATTAGTATAACAGAGAACAAAAAAAGTATCTTAACAGGCCCATGGGCCACACCACCTTTTAAAATCTTAGATGTATATTTTTTTATTTAAAAAGGTATTGTCCTGTTAAGATACTTTTTTGTACCGTTTCTAACTAAAAAAAAATATATATATATATATTTTTATGTGTGTGTCAATTTCGACCAGCAAACCAACAAAAAAATTGTTCAGATCATCTGGGGTTAGCCAGAATGGCCGGATGTACCTACCTAACTGTGATTTAATTATTTATTTTTGTCAAAAATAGCTTCTTAGCAAAGGGCATTTACTCAAGCAAGAATTTTGCTTGGTCTAAGTGGGGAGGGACTGTACTGTTATTGGCAGAGATTTGAACTCCCTTTCCAATTAGTCTATTAACAAATTGATCACATGGTGATGTCACCATGGAAGGACAAAACTCCATCCCCCAAAACAAACTGAAATTTCAGGTGGTGTGATCATTTTCAAAGTGTTATTCCAACCTCAGTGTTTAAATATACACAATATAAAACACAGAAATCACGTTTTTGACTGCACTGGGCCTTAAAAATATGGGATGGGATCAAGTGTTTGTTAACATAGCAAGATGAGCTGCACCTAGTATCCACAATAGAACATTACAAAATACTCAGAGCCATATGCAGTAGTAGTTATAGTAAATATGTTGAAACAATGTGCAATATACAGTACTACCACTGACTTCAGTTAATGGTTATCTTCAAGGCTTTAAGGTCCCACTCTTAGTATGGTTCTCCAAAATGGTGACTGTCAGTGTCTATATTCCTTTAGCAGTAACATTTTGTCAAATTTCTGACCGGTTGACTAATGGCATTTTTTGCAGACTTATTCAATTCAATAACATTTGACCCTTTCAAGGCAAAGCCGGTCGGAGATGTTGAGCAATGCTGCATGTTTAAGAGGATTGAGCATGGTCCACAAGTCAGATGGACATCCTCACAGTTACTGAGAAATCTCTATGTCTGTCTCTGTATGTATAATTCCATGTGTGCCCTCGCAACTAATGCTCCGAATGTATAATGCCATGCTCCTAATGCTTTCGCACCTTCTTCACGACTGTGCGTGGAAGAAGAGGAACTTGAAGCTCTCGGCCCAGTTGATGTGGGTGGGGCATAATCCTGTTTGTCACTTGAGTTCCATAAACCTGCTTAGACCGTTACGGAATGAAAATGAATATTTTGTGCTCTATCACTCTCAAACACCACTAAGTAGACATAGAGGAAATCCGGTTCCCACACACACCATTTATGCTGTCTTATTAGGTGTGTGGCATTTTACTTCCAAGCAGTCCATATATTGTAGTGTTGTTTCCAGAAGCTATGGAATCCAGACACGTGTGTTCTGTGTGTGTGTGTAGGCATGGGGAGCCCTGAGGATGACCTGACTCTGAGAGCAGCTTTGTATGGAATGCTGTTCCACATCCAGGCAGACAGCTCAGACTGGAAGGGAGCTCTGAATCTGCTGAAGCATGCTATCCCCACACAAGAAACAGGTTGTGAGTACTGGGTAGAGATGGAAAGGGGAATAGAGGAGAGAGAAAGGGAGAAAAGTGTGATAGAATATGGATGGAAGAGAACAAGGGATAGACATGGTGAAAGGAAAGGAGGAGAGAGAGGGAAAAGGATTTATACAACACTCCTATTACTACCATCATCATTTGTATGCATGCGCCTGCAAGGTATGCATACCTTGATATGAATATGACGTTATAAATTAGTATGTACGTAGATGTATGTTTAATAAAATTTCATATTTTGTATAGGGAAAATTATTTCAATATGGATGCCTCAGCAAAAAAGGCCTCATCCTTATTGGGTGAATGAGCATAACTTTAAATATGTATGATTTGTAAAATCTACTGCTTAATAAAATCAACTTTGTGAGGGCATTTCAGAGTGTCAAATCCTTATGAAAACATTAGGTGTTGATAGTTTAGCCGAAGGAGATGATGCCCTTACTAAAGCATGAACTTTTTTATGATCACAGTCACATTTCTGTGGCGTTAGCCATGTGTGAGACCTTAATACCCTTTATACACTACTGAGTCAGGATAAGCTGCTCTGTGCTGGCCTGGTTGCACATCCACATAGTTACTGGAAATGACAATGTGAAAACAAAATGTCTGAGCAAGGACAGTATGATTCGGGTCTACATGATGATGTGAAAAGGGCATAAGAGTGTGAAACTGTGCATGTTCTCTCCTTGACTGTGCCTTAGGATCCTGTTAATGCACTGGGTGCTGGTGAGGGCCTGGCTAGGGGAGAGCGTTCTGCTAGACATGCCGAAGATCAGGGATGAAGGGGAACTCAGTGCCACATGTGGGAGCAATGGAGTTGCATTGTGTGCTGGGGAAATACTAAAGCAGCTGGCCAGCTACTAGAACTACATAACCTCCCTACTGGTAGGTGGTAACACAAACACACACACAACGCACACTCACATAAACACAAATGCACACACACCAGACACACTTTCCACATTCACTCTTGCGCTAGACTACTTTAGAGACATACACATAGCTTCAGTGCTCTCTTCGAAAGTGTGAAAGATTGCAGCAGTTCTTTGCTAGGTTTGAATCCCAAGTGGAGCTATTGCACTTAGGGTGTTGAAGGACTCTAGCAATATCTAGTGGAAACGTAGTGCTATTGCAGCTGTGCTCTGTGTATCGCGCTTAAGCTGTAGCTTTGTATGCGTGAGCCTTATGGGTTTATGGTGTGTAGAGTGTGAAGAGTCACTGGCAGAAGGTGGATTACCTGTTGGAGTTTAGTGAGTGGCTATACTGTCAGAACTTTCCCCTGGCTGACCCCCAGCACCAGTGGGCTATCGACATCCTCCTGCACATGAACACTGACCATAAAGAGAGCAATAGAATGTTTCTCGTCATTGCTATATGCATTTTGTATCCTTGCTATGTAAAAGTATGTTTAGCTGCTCAATAATAGTAAACCATTTCCTTTTCTTCTCTATTAATAGAGAAGACTGGTGCCCAAGAGATGCAAACTGAAAGAACTGTAGAGGAGAGAGAATTCCCAAGGAGGTACTGATTTCTCTTGGGATGAGTATGTAGAATGGCAACGCTGACCTGGGATCAAATACTATTTCAAATATATTCAAGTACTTTAGCAGGGCTTGATTATGCTTGCCTGGATCCAATAGAATATTCTCAGCTGCATTCCTGCCACTTTGGCACTCCAAGTAGGCCAGAGCAGATGGCAAAGTATTAGAACATTTTCAAATAGTGTTGAAGCCAGTTCTTATGTAACGTTACAGTGCCTACATAAAGTGTTCAGACCCTTTGACATTTTCCACATTTTGTTGTTACAGCCTGAATTTAAATGTAGATTTTTGGTCACTGGCCTACACACAATACCCTATAATGTCAAAGGTGAATTATATATACTTTTACAAATTAGTAAAATATAAAAAGTTGAAAGGTCTTGAGTCAGTAACAGTTTAACATGATTTTTTAATGACTACCTCATCACTAAAGAATGCCAGTTTTATTGCTTTTTTTAATCAGAACAACAGTTTGCAGAAGGGTTTTCTAATGATCAATTAGCCTTTTAAAATAATAAACTTGGATTAGCTAACACAACGTGCCATTGGAACACAGGAGGGATGGTTGCTGATAATGGGCCTCTGTACGCCTATGTAGATATTCCAGTAGATATTCCATCAAAAAATCTGCCGTTTCCAGCTACAATAGTCATTTACATCATTTACACTGTATTCCTGATCAATTTGACGTTATTTTAATAGACAAAAACATTTGATTTTCTGTCAAAAACAAGGACATTTCTAAGTGACCCCAAACCTTTGACTTGGTAGTGTATTTTTTTTAAATATTGCTTTGTTTGCTCTTTTCCATATTATGTCTATCTCTGATAAGCTACCCAGGAAAGGGCTGAAAATAGTCCATATTAATATATGTAGCCCAAGAAATAAGGTTCATGTAATCAATACCTTGCTAACGTCAGATTTAAAATATGAATATATTAGCCATTTCTGAGACTCACTTAGATAATTCATTTCATACAGTGGTAGCCATACAAGGATATAAGATCTATAGAAGAGGCAGGAATGCTTATGGGGAAGGTGTTGCTGAATATATTCGGAGCCCTATTGCTGTAATGCTTAGAGAAGATCTTATGTCAAGTGTTATTGGAGTGTTTTGGTTGCAGGTTCTCCTGGCACATCTAAAGCCTCTTCTTTAGGGTGTTGCTATAGGCCACCAAGTGCTAACAGTCAGAATCTAAACAATCTGTGTGAAATGCTTTATAGTGTATGTGATGTCAACAGAGAGGTCTACTTTCTTTGGGATCTGAATATTGACTGGTTTTTATCAAGCTGTCCGCTCAAGATGAAGTTTCTCACTGTAACCGGTGCCTTTAATCTTGTTCAGGTTATTTCCTTGTCCCATCGTACTCTAGCAACTCCTTGTGGCGGGCCGGGCGCCTGCAAGCTGTCTTTGAGCGCAAGTTGGACAGTGATTTCTCCGAAACATTGGTGTGGCTGGCTTCCGGGTTAAGTGAGCAGTGTGGCTTGGCAGGGTTGTGTTTTGGAGGACGCATGGCTCTCGACCTTCGCCTCTCCCGAGTCTGTAGGGGAGTTGCAGCGATGGGACAAGACTGTAATTGGATATCGTGAAATATTAAAAGGGGTAAAAGTACAAAATATATATTTATTTTTTTATTTTTTATTTCACCTTTATTTAACCAGGTAGGCTAGTTGAGAACAAGTTCTCATTTGCAACTGCGACCTGGCCAAGATAAGGCATAGCAGTGTGAACAGACAACACAGAGTTACACATGGAGTAAACAATTAACAAGTCAATAACACAGTAGAAAAAAGGGGAGTCTATATATACATTGTGTGCAAAAGGCATGAGAAGGTAGGCAAATAATTACAATTATGCAGATTAACACTGGAGTGATAAATGATCAGATGGTTATGTACAGGTAGAGATTGGTGTGCAAAAGAGCAGAAAAATAAAAATAAATAAATAAAAACAGTATGGGGATGAGGTAGGTGAAAATGGGTGGGCTATTTACCAATAGACTATGTACAGCTGCAGCGATCGGTTAGCTGCTCGGATAGCAGATGTTTGAAGTTGGTGAGGGAGATAAAAGTCTCCAACTTCAGCGATTTTTGCAATTCGTTCCAGTCACAGGCAGCAGAGAACTGGAACGAAAGGCGGCCAAATGAGGTGTTGGCTTTAGGGATGATCAGTGAGATACACCTGCTGGAGCGCGTGCTACGGATGGGTGTTGCCATCGTAACCAGTGAACTGAGATAAGGCGGAGCTTTACCTAGCATGGACTTGTAGATGACCTGGAGCCAGTGGGTCTGGCGACGAATATGTAGCGAGGGCCAGCCGACTAGAGCATACAAGTCGCAGTGGTGGGTGGTATAAGGTGCTTTAGTGACAAAACGGATGGCACTGTGATAAACTGCATCCAGTTTGCTGAGTAGAGTGTTGGAAGCAATTTTGTAGATGACGTCGCCGAAGTCGAGGATCGGTAGGATAGTCAGTTTTACTAGGGTAAGTTTGGCGGCGTGAGTGAAGGAGGCTTTGTTGCGGAATAGAAAGCCGACTCTTGATTTGATTTTCGATTGGAGATGTTTGATATGGGTCTGGAAGGAGAGTTTAGAGTC
The DNA here is from genome assembly GCF_013265735.2 of Oncorhynchus mykiss. Classification (NCBI taxonomy): domain Eukaryota; kingdom Metazoa; phylum Chordata; class Actinopteri; order Salmoniformes; family Salmonidae; genus Oncorhynchus; species Oncorhynchus mykiss. Next base: position 64,238,469 of record NC_048565.1, read on the forward strand.
TAGCCAGACACCTAGGTACTTATAGATGTCCACATATTCAAGGTCGGAACCATCCAGGGTGGTGATGCTGGTCAGGCGTGCGGGTGCAGGCAGCGAACGGTTGAAAAGCATGCATTTGGTTTTACTAGCGTTTAAGAGCAGTTGGAGGCCACGGAAGGAGTGCTGTATGGCATTGAAGCTCGTTTGAAGGTTAGATAGCACAGTGTCCAAGGACGGGCCGGAAGTATATAGAATGGTGTCGTCTGCGTAGAGGTGGATCAGGGAATCGCCCGCAGCATGAGAAACATCATTGATATATACAGAGAAAAGAGTCGGCCCGAGAATTGAACCCTGTGGCACCCCCATAGAGACTGCCAGAGGACCGGACAGCATGCCCTCCGATTTGACACACTGAACTCTGTCTGCAAAGTAATTGGTAAACCAGGCAAGGCAGTCATCCGAAAAACCGAGGCTACTGAGTCTGCCGATAAGAATACGGTGATTGACAGAGTCGAAAGCCTTGGCAAGGTCTATGAAGACGGCTGCACAGTACTGTCTTTTATCGATGGCGGTTATGATATCGTTTAGTACCTTGAGCGTGGCTGAGGTATACCCGTGACCGGCTCGGAAACCAGATTGCACAGCGGAGAAGGTACGGTGGGATTCAAGATGGTCAGTGACCTGTTTGTTGACTTGGCTTTCGAAGACCTTAGATAGGCAGGGCAGGATGGATATAGGTCTGTAACAGTTTGGGTCCAGGGTGTCGCCCCCTTTGAAGAGGGGGATGACTGCGGCAGCTTTCCAATCCTTGGGGATCTCAGACGATATGAAAGAGAGGTTGAACAGGCTGGTAATAGGGGTTGCGACAATGGCGGCGGATAGTTTCAGGAATAGAGGGTCCAGATTGTCCAGCCCAGCTGATTTGTACGGGTCCAGGTTTTGCAGCTCTTTCAGGACATCTGCTATCTGGATTTGGGTAAAGGAGAACCTGGAGAGGCTTGGGCGAGTAGCTGCGGGGGGGGGGGAGCTGTTGTCCGAGGTTGGAGTAGCCAGGCGGAAGGCATGGCCAGCCGTTGAGAAATGCTTGTTGAAGTTTTCGATAATCATGGATTTATCGGTGGTGACCATGTTACCTAGTCTCAGTGCAGTGGGCAGCTGGGAGGAGGTGCTCTTGTTCTCCATGGACTTCACAGTGTCCCAGAACTTTTTGGAGTTGGAGCTACAGGATGCAAACTTCTGCCTGAAGAAGTTGGCTTTAGCTTTCCTGACTGACTGTGTGTATTGGTTCCTGACTTCCCTGAACAGTTGCATATCGCGGGGACTATTCGATGTTAGCGCAGTCCGCCACAGGATGTTTTTGTGCTGGTCGAGGGCAGTCAGGTCTGGAGTGAACCAGGGGCTATATCTGTTCTTAGTTCTGCATTTTTTGAACGGAGCATGCTTATCTAAAATGGTGAGGAAGTTACTTTTAAAGAAAGACCAGGCATCCTCAACTGACGGGATGAGGTCAATGTCCTTCCAGGATACCCGGGCCAGGTCGATTAGAAAGGCCTGTTCACAGAAGTGTTTTAGGGAGCGTTTGACAGTGATGAGGGGTGGTCGTTTGACTGCGGCTCCGTAGCGGATACAGGCAATGAGGCAGTGATCGCTGAGATCCTGGTTGTAGACAGCGGAGGTGTATTTGGAGGGCCAGTTGGTCAGGATGACGTCAATGAGGGTGCCCTTGTTTACAGAGTTAGGGTTGTACCTGGTGGGTTCCTTGATGATTTGAGTGAGATTGAGGGCATCTAGCTTAGATTGTAGGACTGCCGGGGTGTTAAGCATATCCCAGTTTAGGTCACCTAACAGAACAAACTCTGAAGCTAGATGGGGGGCGATCAATTCACAAATGGTGTCCAGGGCACAGCTGGGAGCTGAGGGGGGTCGGTAGCAGGCGGCAACAGTGAGAGACTTATTTCTGGAGAGAGTAATTTTCAAAATTAGTAGTTCGAACTGTTTGGGTATGGACCTGGAGAGTATGACATTACTTTGCAGGCTATCTCTGCAGTAGACTGCAACTCCTCCCCCTTTGGCAGTTCTATCTTGACGGAAGATGTTATAGTTGGGTATGGAAATCTCAGAATTTTTGGTGGCCTTCCTGAGCCAGGATTCAGACACGGCAAGGACATCAGGGTTAGCAGAGTGTGCTAGAGCAGTGAGTAAGACACACTTAGGGAGGAGGCTTCTGATGTTGACATGCATGAAACCAAGGCTTTTTCGATCACAGAAGTCAACAAATGAGGGTGCCTGGGGACATGCAGGGCCTGGGTTTACCTCCACATCACCCGCGGAACAGAGAAGGAGTAGTATGAGGGTGCGGCTGAAGGCTATCAAAACTGGTCGCCTAGGGCGTTGGGGACAGAGAATAAGAGGAGCAGGTTTCTGGGCATGGTAGAATATATTCAGAGCATAATGCGCAAACAGGGGTATGGTGGGGTGCGGGTACAGCGGAGGTAAGCCCAGGCACTGGGTGATGATGAGAGAGGTTGTATCTCTGGACATGCTGGTTGTAATGGGTGAGGTCACCGCATGTGTGGGGGGTGGGACAAAGGAGGTATCAGGGGTATAAAGAGTGGAACTAGGGGCTCCATTGTAAACTAAAACAATGATAACTAACCTGCACAACAGTATACAAGGCATATTGACATTTGAGAGAGACATACAGCAAGGCATACAGTAATCACAGGTGTTGAATTGGGAGAGCTAGCTAAAACAGTAGGTGAGACAACAACAGCTAATCAGCTAGCACAACAACAGCAGGTAGAATGGCGATAGATTAGGCAGAGAGGGTCGGATTAACTACACACAGAGCCTAAGTGCGGCTGGGGCCGACAGATAAAACATAAACAAGCAGAATGGATTACCGTGAATTAATGGACAGTCCAGCCTGCATCAGCTATGTAGCCAAGTGATCAGTGTCCAAGGGGCAGCGGTGGATGGGGCAGGGAAGCTGGACTGGCGAGTGTTATCCAGGTTAGAAAACTAACAATGACTAAATAGCTTGTAGCCAGTTAGCTGGTTAGCTTCTGAAGGTTCTTGAGTGTGTTCTAAAAATGTAAAGATAATAGCGGTTCCGTATCACATTGGGTGAGGCAGGTTACCGGAAGGTATAAACAAATTAAAAATCGAAAAGGGATAGAAAGTAAATATGGGTTCAGTGAGTGTTTGGGACGCGGCGATTCAGATGGTTAGCAGGCCTGTGCTAACAAGCTAACAGTTAGTAGACGGTGCTAAACACGGTAGCAGTTAGCGGACCGGGCTAAACAAGCTAGCAGTTAGCAGGCCGAATTTGCAAGCAAGGAGATAGCAAGGGCTAGAGAGTTAGCCTTTGGGGACGTCGCGATGGGGGGAGTCTGTTTATTCCTCTTCATGCGGTGACATCAATGGACCGGTCGTGGGTCTGGATATTGTAGCCCAGGAGCTCAAAATGTTCCGTTTGCGATGGGAATCCGGGGGTGAAAAATAAAATAAAAGATAGGTCCGTTATGCTCTGGTTAGAGTCGCGTTGTTCGAACTGGCGAGAGCTTTCCGAGCTAAAGGTTAGCTGATGACCGGTTAGCTGACCGGTTAGCTGAAGACCGCTAGCAATGTTTTGCTGAAGCTGGTAGTTAGTTGGCTAGTTGGCTAGCTTCAGTTGAGGGGTTCCAGATCCGAAGTAAATATAAATACTTTAGGAAAAAAGCTACGTTGGGTGAGGCGGGTTGCAGGAGAGTATTTAGAAGAAGTTGAGGTTCAGCAAAAAGTTTTAAAGATATGTGAAGAAAAAAACGAAAACGAAACGAAAACAAACGATATATACAAGGAACACGACAACACGTCCTACTGCTACGCCATCTTGGCTCAATCTCTATATATAATAAAGAGGTCATACAAAATATTTTGCTGAGACTTACATGGATAATGTTAGAAATATTTGTTGGTCTGAAGTGATTAATTAGGAGCATCTAGACACTCCACTTGATGAATTTATGAAATTGCTTCTTCCAATTATTGATAAACATGCACCTGTTAAACTGACTGTTAGAACTGTTAAGGCTCCATGAATTGATGAGAAACTGAAAAATTGTATGGTTGAAAGAGATGGGGCAAACAGAGTGGCTAATAAGTCTGGCTGCACATCTTCCTGGCTGACTTACTGCAAATGGAGAAATGATGTGACTAAACTCAACAAAAATAAGAAGAAACTGTATTATGAAGCCAAGATCAATGATATAAAGAATAATGTTTAAAAAACTTTGGAGTACTTTAAATGAAAATGTGGGCAGAAAGACAAATTCGACTCCTTTTATTGAATCAGATGGCTTATTCATCACAAAACCATTTGAATTAGTTGATTATTGACGACTTAATTGGCAAAGTGGGCAAACGAGGGCAAGAAATGCCAACAACGGGAAACAATAGGAAAGAGAAAGGAGGATACCTAGTCAGTTGTCCAACTGAATGTATTCAACTGAAATGTGTCTTCCGCATTTAACCCTAGTGAGCCATCGTACTATCGTGACTTGACTTTCATTAATCTGATGATTTATTTATTTAATCCACTAACAATGTTTAATTATTACCCGATTTAAATGAACCATGTAACAATTAACTCATTAGGAATTTGGGAATTTGTTTAGCGAGTTACCATCTCCCAAATTAAACTCTAGAAGATATGTTGATAAGTCACTTATTATTTCATCACGTCATATCAGTCTCATTCTGAACAGTCGTGACCCTCTTGGATCCAGAAAGAACCCCAGCTTTGCGGATTATTCAGTACGACATAATACAATACACACACACTTACATGAGACAAAAGTTCCTAGTGGACTGACAAGATATGACAGCATATTACACAGAGATGGAGAAGGGGGTGGGGAAAATAGAGAGAATACATTTTTTTTTTTTTAGGAATGTCTTCACATTAATCACACACCTTGCACACGAACCCCCACGCGCTTTGGAATAAGAAGCAATGAATATATTTACACGTTTGAATGCCGCCGTTTGTCATCTATCTCTGTTGAAACCAAACCTTCTTGAAAGGGCCTTTCCACAGCTCACTTGTACATGCTCCGATTGTCCACCAGAGGTCACAATGTCCTTCTTAGTTGTCCAGTCTCCAATAAGCTTTGTTCAGAACTTGTTCTTTGCTCGTGTGGATAGTCAGAGTTTGAACCTCTTTTACACGGACAGCTGCAGCCTGTTCATGTTCGGGTATATTCTGGTGAGTTTTTCTTCTTCACCTTGTGTTTTTTCAACCATTTCCCACATGTAGCTAAAGCTCAATTTGTTTCTAGTCTGGTAGGTTTGGTTATCTTCTCATCTAGTGTTGAAGTTGAGAGTTTCAGAGTTTCCAACCAGTTCAACGTGTGGACCACGGTCTCACATCTTCTGGTATGATATGTTAACCTCTCTGCGCACCGAGCCCGTTAGCGGGATTAAATTCGACAACATACGCTGATCGCTACATAAATAGTCATATTAAATATTCATGAAAATACAAGTGTCTCACATGTTTCGAAAGCCTAAAATCTTGCTAATCCAACTGCGTTGTCAGATTTAAAAAAGGATTTACTGCGAAAGAATACGATGCGATTATCTGACGATAGAGCCCCATAAAAAACAACTATTTTAACCAGCACGGGAGTAACAAGATCACAAACTGCAATAAAATAAATTGTTTACCTTTGACGATCTTCCTCTGTTTGCAATCCCAATGCTCATTGGTCTTTTGTTTGATAAAATCCATTTTTATAGCCTAACACGAAACATTTTGTGACCCGCTTGTGTCGTGAATTCCGTCTCATTCCATTTTCGACGACACATTTTATGTAAATACACACACTAAACGTGACTTTTCCAGTCATATTTGGTTTCATTGCAATCAACTGGTTTGTTTGTAACACAACCAAACCTGATGGGTCATTTCGCGGGACGTATTGACTGAAAGAAACCGATTTGAAGACAACAAGTAATGACATGATTGTGCATGAATGATATGACCGCTGTTTCATTGATTGACTGTATTTTAACCAGTTGGATTTAGGGGGCGCTATTTTAATTTTTGGGTGAAAAACGTTCCCGTTTTAAACAAGATATTTTGTCACAAAAAGATGCTCGACTATGCATATAATTGACAACTTTGGAAAGAAGACACTCTGACGTTTCCAAAACTGCAAAGATATTGTCTGTGAGTGCCACAGAACTGATGTTACCGGCGAAACCCAGATAAAAATCCAACCAGGAAGTGCCACATTTTTTGAAACCGCCTCATGCCAATGACTCCTTTATATGGCTGTGAATGAGCTACGAATGAGCTTACGTTTTCCACATTTTCCCCAAGGTGTCTGCATTGTGACATCTTTTTAGGCATTTCCCTTGAAGAATGGCTGTAAGGGACCATATATGGCATGTGGTCACATGGTGTCTCCCGCAGAAAACCTTGCGTAAAATACTGAGGTAGCCATTTTTCCAATCGCTTCTTATGAAAAACCAACTGCCTCGACGGATATATTATCGAATATATTTGTTAAAAACACCTTAAGGATGGATCCTAAACAACGTTTGCCGTGTTTCTGTCGATATTATGGAGCAAATTTTGAAAAAAGTTTGGCGTTATAGTTGTAGCATTTTAGGGTCGATTTCTCAGCCAAGCATGATGAACAAACGGGAGCTATTTCGCCTACAAAAATAATATTTTTGGAAAAAAGGAACATTTGCTATCTAACTGAGAGTCTCCTGAGTGAAAACATCTGAAGTTCTTCAAAGGTAAATTATTTAATTATGTTGCTTTTCTTATTTTCGTGAAAATGTTGCCTGCTGCCAGCAGAGCCTAGCATAGCATTATGCCATGATAAACTTACACAACTGCTTGTCTAGCGTTGGCTGTAATGCATATTTTGAAAATCTGAGATGACAGTGTTGTTAAAAAAAGGCTAAGCTTGTTTGAATATATTTATTTCATGAATAGGAAAAGTTTATAGGGGTATTTATGTCTGTTGCGTTATGCTAATGTGTTTGAGGCTATGATTACGCTCCCGGATACGGGTTTGCTCGTCGCAAAAGGTTAACCCAATGACCACTGATTGTCTTGCAATCTAGCTGGGTAGGTAGCCAATGAGCTGAGGTAAACAGCAATATGTAATGGTTATGTGTTGGAAGACCAACCCATGTAGTAAACTCCGGCATAAAGAGGGTCATTCGCCATTGAAGATTCATACTGGAAGGAGCGCATGTTACGCACAGCACTATTTGGCAAAGGATATGCATATTCTTGGTTTCATTTGAAAGAACACAATAGATCTGGTTTAGATAATACAATGAAAAGAACCATACTTTTTTTTATTGTTGTATCATCATCTTTAAAATGAACAAGATAAAACAAACATTCAGATAGGATGATGGGGACAATTTCAGTGAAAAACATAAGAGGGCAGCAGTACTTGCAAAGTTTCAGAATGATAACTTCCAAATGAGCCAGGTGTCCCACACAAGTAGCCCAAATGTACCCAAGTGGCCAAATTCGTGAGGTTATACATTTTGAATGGAATAACTATATACAAAATACCAAAATGGTATTCTAACACACCCCCCCCAAAAATGGAGAAAAAACATGAAAAAATTTACAAAATTTACAAAATAACAGTTTCAATATTTGGAAGACCCTCAGTCCTCTAGACAATATTGTGCTGCTGATGCCAGGTGCCATAGCAGTCTCTTTCTGCTGTAAAGCAGAGGGTCACCAAGCATGTGGTGCAGGTGATGGGGGACTTAATTTTGCAAAGAACACAGCGACGCCTCCATGCTGTGCCCTTTTGGCCCTGAGGCACATCCGTGCCTGCAGAAATAAATTTGGGCAGATGAACACCACTTGTGGCAGGAGCAGAAGGGACAGAGGTAGAGGGGCCAGAACGTGGTGCAGTGGTGCTGTAGCCAGCAAGCTCCTTGATGAGCAGCTCTCTGAAGGCTAGCTGTGAGATGGGGGGGCTTTACCCAGCTCTTAGGCATTTCCTTGTGTAGGATGAATGCATTCACCCCAGCAATGTCGATGAAATGATAAAAGAATGTCTTGTACCATTTCATCATCTTATGGAGAACATTGTAATAGCCTATCAGCGCATCTGACAGGTCCACACCTCCCATGCTCTTGTTTTTGCAGTCCATGCCCCAGTAGCGCTGAGACAACAGGTGTCCGGCTGGATGAACCAGCTTCAGTGGGGGATGGACACCTTGGCACTGGGGGCTCCCATTCGGAGTCAGTGTCACTGTGAAAGAAAATGTTCAGTTAGAATAGTTTCACATATGAGCCCTGTATTAACAGGTATAATAAAAAAATATACATAGAGAGTACAGGGAACATAAGGTTGAATATATTATTATAGACCTGCTAGATCTACTGTCTCATTTATAATATGACAGACCAGCTAGATCTACTGTCTATTTTATATTATCACATTTCAGCTAGATCTACTGTCTTTATTATATTACAACAGACCAGCTGCATGTACTGGCTCCATTTCACTTTGGCCATTGTTGTGGGCCTGCCCTCCCCTCAACAGCCTCAAATAGGATATTTCATGTGGGGGTGGGGTGGGGTGGAGCGGCAGACACACGCATCTCGGCCATGCTCCCTCTAATCCACAATATGTATATATGCACACACAAACATAGGCTATGGGTCATACACATACAGTGGGGCAAAAAAGTATTTAGTCAGCCACCAATTGTGCAAGTTCTCCCACTTAAAAAGATGAGAGGCCTGTAATTTTCATCATAGGTACACTTCAACTATGACAGACAAAATGAGAAAAAAAATCTGGAAAATCACATTGTAGGATTTTTAATTTATTTATTTGTAAATTATGGTGGAAAATAAGTATTTGGTCACCTACAAACAAGCCAGATTTCTGGCTCTCACAGACCTGTAACTTCTTCTTTAAGAGGCTCCTCTGTCCTCCACTCGTTACCTATATTAATGGCACCTGTTTGAACTTGTTATCAGTATAAAAGACACCTGTCCGCAACCTCAGTCATATTCCAAACTCCACTATGGCCAAGACCAAAGAGCTGTCAAAGGACACCAGAAACAAAATTGTAGACCTGCACCAGGCTGGGAAGACTGAATCTGCAATAGGTAAGCAGCTTGGTTTGAAGAAATGGACTGTGGGAGCAATTATTAGGAAATGGAAGACATACAAGACCACTGATAATCTCCCTCGATCTGGGGCTCCACGCAAGATCTCACCCTGTGGGGTCAAAATGATCACAAGAACGGTGAGCAAAAATCCCAGAACCACACGGGGGGACCTAGTGAATGACCTGCAAAGAGTAACAAAGCCTACCATCAATAACACACTACGCCGCCAGGGACTCAAATCCTGCAGTGCCAGACGTGTCCCCCTGCTTAAGCCAGTACATGTCCAGGCCCGTCTGAAGTTTGCTAGAGAGCATTTGGATGATCCAGAAGAAGATTGGGAGAATGTCATATGGTCAGATGAAACCAAAACAGAACGTTTTGGTAAAAACTCAACTCGTCGTGTTTGGAGGACAAAGAGTCCTCCAGTTGCATCCAAAGAACACCATACCTACCGTGATGCATGGGGGTGGAAACATCATGCTTTGGGGCTGTTTTTCTGCAAAGGGACCAGGACGACTGATCCGTGTAAAGGAAAGAATGAATGGGGCCATGTATCGTGAGATTTTGAGTGAAAACCTCCTTCCATCAGTAAGGGCATTGAAGATGAAACGTGGCTGGGTCTTTTAGCATGACAATGATCCCAAACACACCGCCCGGGCAACGAAGGAGTGGCTTCGTAAGAAGCATTTCAAGGTCCTGGAGTGGCCTAGCCAGTCTCCAGATCTCAACCCCATAGAAAATCTTTGGAGGGAGTTGAAAGTCCGTGTTGCCCAGCAACAGCCCCAAAACATCACTGCTCTAGAGGAGATCTGCATGGAGGAATGGGCCAAAATACCAGCAACAGTGTGTGAAAACCTTCTGAAGACTTACAGAAAACGTTTGACCTCTGTCATTGCCAACAAAGGGTATATAACAAAGTATTGAGAGAAACTTTTGTTATTGACCAAATACTTATTTTCCACCATATTTTGCAAATCAATTCATAAAAAATCCTACAATGTGATTTTCTGGATTTTTTTTCTCATTTTGTCTGTCATAGTTGAAGTGTACCTATGATGAAAAATACAGGCCTCTCTCATCTTTTTAAGTGGGAGAACTTGCACAATTGGTGGCTGACTAAATACTTTTTTGCCCCACTCTATTTACTTAACAAACAGTAAGATATCTGTCCTGCTAATGCTGTGTTTTATGGTCTTCACTCTAGCACCCTGCAGCTAGTCTGGGTGTTGTGGACATGGGTTTTGCTAGAGATAGCTGGAGCTGACAATTAATTGACATTATGATAAAACCTACAGATGGCATTCCAGTGACAGGATGTGGGGTGGTTGTACCTGGGATGGAGAGGAGTAGAACAATGACTCATAGTTTCCCAGATGTCAGGAAGATGAGACAAAGTAAAACACCATCCTGTGTAGATAACCAAGGTGGCTTATGGGAAGGTTAGAAATGACTGACTAAGCAATCTTGGTATCAGCTATATAAAAACTGAGCGTGGTCTGTAAAGTCTAGGCTCTCAGCCTAACAGTCAGAACAAGACTGACAGGCTGACGGTCTCATTATTGCAATAGCTAAATCGATATTAAATAAAGATTTTTTTTTTTTTAAATGACCAAGTCTCTCTCAGTACTGAATTTCCACAACAACATATATTTTCTCAACGGGTTATTGTCAATAATATCAAAGGCTGCACTGAAATCTAAGTACAGGTCAATTTATTTCAACCAATCATTAGTCATTTGTGCCCTTCTCTATACGCATGCTGAAAGTCTGTGGTTAATTTGTCTACAGAGAAATAGCATTGTATTTGGTCAAACAGATTGCTCAGAGCTGGCAGCAAGCTGATAGGTCTGCTGTTGGAACCAGTAAAGGCCGCTTTACCACTCTTGGGTAGCAGAATGACTTTGGCTTCCCTCCAGGCCTGAGGACAAATACATTCCTCTAGCCTCAGATTAAAGACATGACAGGAGTGGCTATAGAGTCAATTACCATCCTCAGGAGATTTCCATCTAAGTTGTCAATGTCAGGAGGTTTGTCATTATTAATCTCTAACAATAATTTTCCACCTCTTCCACACTAAATCCTAACATACAATGCTTTTCTATCATTATTGTTTTTTTTTTATGCATGAGTACTGTCATGACTGTCCTGTGAGGTTCAGAATGGTCAGATCAGACTGATGGGAGGGGGACAGTAACCAGGCCTCTCTCCCACAAAGAGGAGAGGGAGAGCTGCTGGAGGGTGACCTTCACACCATGTCGTAAATCAAGCAGGAGAGAATTATCTGGCTCTCTAGTATTGGGATCGGAATTTCTTTGTCTAGAGAGACTTTTGCCAACCAAAAACTCTAATGTTATAAAATGTAACTTTGGAACAAATATTTCTAACATCCGAAAGTGGGAAATGGTCAGAGATGGTCTATGGAACATTAATGTCTATTTTGTGATGTAATTAAAAATGGTATAGTGAAAATACTGTAACTTGGAAAGTGTACACACTGTCAAGTTTACCTCCAATATGTGGTGTAGACTGATGGTTCCCAAACTTTTTATAGTCCCGTACCCCTTCTAACATTCAACCTCCTGCTGCATACCCCCTCTAGCACCAGGGTCAGCATACTCTCAAATGTTGTTTTTTGCCATCATTGTAAGCCTGCCACACACACACTATACGATATATTTATTAAACATAAGAATGAATGTGAGTAGGTAGATAGCCTAGTGATTAGCGTTGGGCCAGTAACCGAAAGGTTGCTAGATCAAAACCCCGAGCTGACAAGGTAAATAGCTGTTGTTCTGACACAGAACAAGGCAGTTAGCCCATTGTTCCTAGGCCATCATTGTAAATAAGAATTTGTTCTTAACTGACTTGCCTGGTTAAATAAACGTTAAATTAAAAAAAACATTTGTTCATCAAAAATTGTGAATAACTCACCACAGGTTAATGAGAAGGGTGAGCTTGAAATGATGCACATAACTCTGCATTGTTGTATTGGAGAGTCTTAAATCCTTTTCCACATAGTCTGTGCCTGTATTTAATTTTCATGCCAGTGAGGGCAGAGAATCCACTCTCACATACGTACGTGGTTGCAAAGGACAACAGTGTCTTATTATGGGGGGGGAGTGGTGAGAGTAGTAGAGACATACCAGTATAGAGGGATAGGCCAAAAAAGTGATAAGTTTCACAAAGATTGGATTTTAGCATTTATAGCAATGGTAACCAACTGTACTGCAGGGATGAAATGGAAGTCACAGAAAATTGAGGTTGTGGTGGCAACTGCAGAGAGGTATTTGGGTGTGCGAGACATGACATCACAGTTACAGGGTTAAGTGTGTTAAGTGGTGACGTCCCATCCTTTCAGGATGATGGCATGAAGTAGGAATACATGTCATTAGTGGAGTAGGGTGGTGTTAATTTTATTTTATATAATTTTGAAATTAGTGAGTGTAGTGTTAGATGGTAGGGTATTTATTTAGTAAATGTTTATTTTTGAAGCAAAGTATACGGGAGTTGTACTCTAGTCTAGTGGGTGGTGGTAATGCAACAAATAGGATACTAACCGCTATTAAACCTCATAGAAGAAGATGTAGTAGTTGGGCGTGACAGTTCAAGTGTGCCTAGGATGTGGAGTCTCATTGAAATAGAGTAGGTTGTCTACATGGGTGGAGAATCACGTGGCAGTTAACTTTTAATATGAAATGAACTTAAATATGATTAGACTGTAGTTTACTACAGTGTAAATAAATATTGATAATGAAAAGAAGTGAAGGGCCCTCATGCGTCTAAGTGCAATGAGTCGGAGTGCAATCAAAAACTGTAATCATCATTTTTAATTAGTATGGAGTACCAATTTATTTGTCTCCGCCTGCAAATTGTCCTCCTAAAGGGTAGGTTATAACGTATAGGTGTCGCTGTCATCAGTGTCGCTGTCATCATTCTTGCTGCTTCCAGTTCAGTAGCCATACCTACGACATCAGTGGCGCGTGTGGTCTCAATTAAACACAGTAGGCTATATCCTATGTATACATGGGCAGAGAAGCACGGGGCAGTTATCTTTCCAAGAAAATGTACATCCTAAATGGGCCTATGATTAGGTTTACTACATTGCCTAGATATAGTCCTACATTTTTTTCTTAAGTTATTTTAAATTGCTGGGACCATGGCTGGCAAGTGAGCTGCGTCACATGTGCCTAAAATAACATTGCTGGACTGTTGTTGTGTTTGGCTGAGAGTCGGACATAAAGCCAGCAGGGGTGGACGGGATGAAGAAGTCGATCCTGCAAAGACCTCTACTGTGCACCCTGACAGTGAAACCTGTAACGTTAGAGCTGTTTATTACTGATGGGGTCAATGTCAAAAGTAAGGAATTAGCTTTGGAAACTGACAGATCAATACCCAGCTAGCGATGAGGAATCGGCCCAGAAGCAGCCGAACTGATTGAATCGGGTGCCGGACTCGGCCCGGAATCAAAATGAATGACTTCCCAAGTACATTGTGCCATTTCCGTCTCCCAGAATTCAGCCGACTTTGCCGGCATTTTACCAGAATCCCCCCAGAAGTGGCCGTATACAAAATTACCAGATTTTGACATTTTAAATATTACTATTATACATAGAAATTATACCCATCCAAAGTTTTGAATGCTGATCAATTGCCTTCAACAATGTATCAAAACACGACTTAAACAGGAAAGACTCTTAAAGAATTTAATCTCAATGTTAATTCAAAAAAATGTATCACAAACAATGAGAAGTAGGTCTGGTCACTTCTCACCCGCTCTCTCCCTTTTCTCCCTCCATCTCTGTCAGGGGCTAGCTGCATCCATCGTTTAATCTATTTTCTATTTTTTTTTAAATGTAATTTATGTATTTGCTGTATCTCCACATCAGGAACTTCAGAATGGCTGCAACGCACAGCGCCTTTGTAAATATCAGAAAGAGAGAAAAAATGAACTTCCCAGTTGACAATCAAATTGACACGCTGGCCTGTTTTTATTCAAATAACCACTTTATGCCTCTCTGCCCCATGCAGTGGCCTTGAAAGCAAACTTACCGATAACAACACTTTTTAAGGCAAGAGGTGCAAAACCCTGTTTACCATTGGCCCCTCTCCAAAACATAATCAATGCAATCACATTATAGATCAGGTGTGGGCAACTTTGATGTTGGTGGTGGCCACAATATGGAGCTGACATGTAACACTTACGATCACACACTGGCTGCTGCTGTTGTTGAATGTTTGGCTCAATCCTTGTTGGCCGATCAGAATTCCCAGGTGTCTCTCTTCTGTCGTCTGGAGGTCTGCTAACTGGTGCAGGTGAGAAACCCTTAAGAGGTGTTTGACTGGCCCTTGCTTGAAAACTTTTCCATTGGCTCCTCATCCTCAGTTTCAGTAGCACTGAATATTTGCGTATTTGTGCTCCTGTTGTTAAACACATAAGGTTATTGAAGTCATAAGAACAACCAGTGAAGTTAACATATGTTGGATATTTAGGCCATACAATGAGAATTCTATATTTTTTTTAATTATATTTGTTATACCTTCCTTTTCTCTTCATATATGCGGGGCGGTCATCCTCCTCCTCTGTCTGAAGATCAGATTGGACCACAGCCATAGGAAGCTTACGGTGAGCCTCTTCATATGTGTCTGTAAGGGAATATGAATGTACTGTTTAGATTGCGGATACATATTGTTGTCTCAGGAGGTTGATGTCAGTTATAAATAGTTGACTGCAAATATAACATTAACTCACCTCTAGTGTACCTGATGTTCACAGCAAACAAATCCCATGTTTCGTCAGGTGCTTCTTGACGCTTCACTGCCCTTGTGAGGCGTCCTGTGGATGTATAAGGGGGCCAGTAGCTCATGCCATCCTGGACCAATGATGAAGGCACAACTTCGGTCTCCTTCTCCACGGATATAAAGTCCACAATGTGAAACACGCTGTGTGAATTGAGAATGAATATGCATCATTTTCAGTATTGAAAGTAAGACTCTGATAAGAGGACTTGCTCTGCTGACCAGCCCAAACACAGGCTGTGGTGTTGATTGGAACTGCTGAGCCTCACTAATTCTGAATGTCTCACATTTAGACCACGACATTGTGTATTTGTGTCATGGCCATTTTTTTTAGACATGTTTTACTTTACCATGCTAGTTTATGACCTATGTATGATCACAGGTTTGTAGTGTACAGTTGAAGTCGGAAGTTTACATACGCCTTAGCTAACTACATTTAAACTCAGTTTTCACAATTCCTGACATATTTAAACCTAGTCAAAATTCCCTGTCTTAGGTCAGTTAGGATCACCACTTTATTTTAAGAATGTGAAATGTTTGAATAATTGTAGAGAGAATGATTTTTTTATTTCAGCTTTTATTTCTTTCATCACGTTCCCAGTGGGTCAGAAGTTTACATGGACTCAATTAGTATTTGGGAGCATTGCCTTTAAATTGTTTAACTTAGGTCAAATGTTTCGGGTAGCCTTCCACAAGCTTCTCACAATAAGTTGGGTGAATTTTGGCCCATTCCTCCTGACAGAGCTGGTGTAACTGAGTCAGGTTTGTAGGCATCCTTGCTCGTACACGCTTTTTCAGTTCTGCCCACAAATTTTCTATAGGATTGAGTTCAGGGCTTTATGGTGGCCACTCCAATACCTTGACTTTGTTGTCCTTCAGACATTTTGCCACAACTTTGGAAGTATGCTTGGGGTCATTGTCCATTTGGAAGACCATTTGCGACCAAGCTTTAACTTCCTAACTGATGTCTTGAGATGTTGCTTCAATATATCCACATAATTTTCCCACCTCATGATGCCATCTATTTTGTGAAGTGCACCAGCACCAACACAACATGATGCTGCCACTCCTGTGCTTCACGGTTGGGATGTTGTTCTTCGGCTTGCAAGCCTCCCACTTTTTCCTCCAAACATAATGATGGTAATTATGGCAAAACAGTTCTATTTTATTTCATCAGACCAGAGGACATTTCTCAAAAAATTACGATCTTTGCCCCCATGTGCAGTTGTAAACTGGCTTTTTTAACGGCGGTTTTGGAGCAATGGCTTCTTCCTTGCTGAGTGGCCTTTCAGGTTATGTCGATATGGGACTTGTTTTACTGTGGATATCGATATTTTTGTACCTGTTTCCTCCAGCATCTTCACATGGTTCTTTGCTGTTGTTCTGGAATAGATTTTCACTTTTAGCACCAAAGTACGATCATCTCTAGGAGTCAGAACTCGTCTCCTTCCTGAGCTGTATGATGGCTTTGTGGTCCCATGGTGTTTATACTTGCGTACTATTGTTTGTACAGATGGACGTGGTACCTTCAGGTGTTTGGAAATTGTTCCCAAGGATGAACCAGATTTGTGGAGGTCTACAATTTATTTTCTGAGGTCTTGGCTGATTTTTTTATTTATTTGCCCATAATGTCAAGCAAAGAGGCACTGAGTTTGAAGGGAGGCCTTGAAATACATCCACAAGTACACCTCCAATTGACTCAAATTATGCCAATTAGCATATCAGAAGCTTCTAAAGCCATGACATCCTTTTCTGGAATCTTCTAAGTGTATGTAAACTTCCTACTTCAACTATATGCATATTACTTAATATTTCAATATGATATGAATGATGTAGTGCTCATTACTTTAGACACAAATTCATGCACTTTAAAAGACACATTTGTATTTAGAATAGTTTGAATCAGGGGCGTGGCCATAATATTTTTTTTTGGATAGGCCTCGAAATTTTGGATAGGCATTTTTTTCTACTTGTTTATTAGATTTATTTTGCGATATACGGTATATTATTTCATAAAACAATCATTTTATACTAGTGCATAGTACTTGGAGTAACCTCGTTACATATACAAATATTTACCTATCCCACCATATTAAAATAAGACAGCAACTTTAGACCAGTTGCCAACAACATAAAACTCATCTTCAGATGCACTTTAACCCCAATGGGCAAACAAGCCTATATTTGATGTTACCATTTATACCACGGCGGGCAGTAGTACTATAAAAAGGTACCTTTAGCAGACGTATCGTAAGGCGTGACCTTCATCATGAGGCGCAGACGGCGAGGCTTTTAGTGGAATATGGCGACGATTTCATCATAATCCAATGTATCTGTCAGTTGACGCTCAAAAGACAGCAAACTGAAGTGGTTCAGCCGGGCGCTTGTCATTGATTGTGTGAAGACAATTTTTTTTTATCCTAGTTGTTGTTGAGAAAAGTCTCTCCACACTGCATGATGTCATTGGAAGTGTGACAATGATCCTTAACAGAGAGTTTATATTAGGGAAAATATCATCAGGGCAGCTGTCAAGTACACTCATTATGGGAGGAAAGTCACTTTTTCCCATGTTCATTTTGCGACTCATCTGCTGAATAAAAACTGTGAATTCAGCATCCTGATCGCATGTGGTCTTCAGCTGCTCTTTAAGGCCGCAGGTTTGGGATTCTTTGGAAAAGGAGGCTGCCACTTGCATGATCCCATATGTGTCTTCTTGAAATCTTGAGTTTAACTCCAGAATCTGTCTGTCTAGAATATTGTTCCAAAGTTGCCTCAGGTCAGTGTCACTCTTGAATCTGGATGTTTTCCCTAATGAAGTTGTGACTATACTGTCTGCCAATTTTACAGGCAGTTTTCACTGCCTGATGCACTCACATCCCAATTACTAATATCATGTTTAATCATCATCTCTTCAGTTAGCTTGAGAACCTTATCAAAGTCTCCCCCTGAGTTCTCTGAATGTAGAAAAGCTGCTTTTGAGGATTTCAATTAAACCGACACAGTCCGTCACAGATAATGTAGAGCTTTGTAACCCCTTCGTAGCAAAATCCCTAGTGTCAAACCATTTACTAAACGTGACTAACAGGGATAAAGACTTCTTGTTCTGGATTTGTTGTAAGAGGGCTTCGAATTTGGTTTGTCCACAAGCCTCTGAAAAATCTGCAAGAACCTCTAAAATGACATCTAGCAGTAACAGCCCTTTACTCACAGACCCTGATTTTGACTCCACCGTACATCTGTGGATCTTTCCAGCTCGATACACGGCCTATCGGGATGCAACTCTTTCTGTACTTCCATGAATTGAGCATGTTTGTGGGATCCACTCATAAATGTGTGTAGCTGGCTTACTGTGCCAAAAACAGTACTTGCGTGTCCCGACTCTTTTGCCGCGGTGCACAGAACCAAATTCAAACCATGCGGGTTGCAATGCACATATACGGCTTGCTTAAATGTTTGCTTTAGTATGACATGTACCCCTCTGTTCCCTGACATGACTGAAGCACCATCGAAACAAAAACCCACACGCAGAGTGGGATCCAACTCCAGGGGTTGCAACACTTTTTCTGAGAAATTCCTTGTGCAGACAAATCAGCGGTTTCCATAAACCCAACAGCTCTTTCTTTAATCATCCCCGCATGAATGTATCGAATGCACACAGCAATAAGTTCTCGTTTAGGTTGATGTTTATGTTCATCTGCTAGTATGGCAAAATACGTGGAAGGCGCAGAATGAACTTCATCTTTTATCCTGCACAGTAACAATGATGCTGCACACTCCAGCAACTCATTCTGAATTTCTGGGCTCATAAGCATGGCATTGCGAGGTAGCTCATTAAGCCTGTTTTGTATTTCTGAGTCATACTTTGAGATGAAATTGAAGATTTCTAAAAAGTTACCTTTGTTGATTGCCTCTACGGTTTCTCTATGCCCTCTGAGTGGAATATCCATGACCACTTTAACATGTGCACAGTTTCATTCTATAAAATCCATGTTTGCATCACCGTGTATTTGGTTCAACACAGTCCTATGACTTCTATGACTTTCTATCCTGGCACCACCTGTTAATGTCTTATTCCGGAAGCTATTGGTAGATTGATCCAATTATTTTCTGGTACACACTATTTTTCCTCCAGACGTCTTTTTTGAAAAACCTAGCGATCGACATCTGGTTTGCCATTGCTAGAACTACTAAATGACCTTAGCTGGTGAGTCAATTTGAGTAAGCTAGCATGGTAGAGCTTGTTAGCTTATGCACTAAAAAGTGACATTGCCAGGTTGTTCAGGTAAACCACTGTATGATTTTTTTTTAAATGTAACCAATAGTCGGAAGCCAACTTGATTGTCATTGACTATTTCTTTTGTTACATTATATTAAAATTACCCATGAAAAAATAAATCTCACATGCATTTCTTTTAAAAATGTAATAAAATAAATTAAAATGAATTGAATAATATTACACTTTTTGGTGCTTGGCCTGAGATCAAACTGGGTAGGCCACGGTCACACAAAATACTTATTATTAGCTGGCTAGCTATTTTGTTTCCGTCTTGAGTTCCCGTCACAGTTGGAATACCAAGCGCCTCATTAACTTGTGTGCGGGTAGACAGGTTGAAGTAGATCTGCTCGAGCGCAGGTGGTGGTCCAACGTGGATGTTTAAACTCAACAAATAATAATGGACTACTGAGGTATACACGTCCAAGCATAAATGCATGATTCAAGATACAGTGGCTTGCGAAAGTATTCACCCCCCTTGGCATTTCTCCAATTCCTAATTCTAGAATTACATTTTTTTTTTTTTTTTTGGGGGGGGGGGGGGGGGGGTGTATCATTTGATATACACAACATGCCTACCACTTAGAAAATGCAAAGTATTTGTTATTGTGAAACAAGAAATAAGACAAAAAAACTGAACTTGAGCGTGCATAACTATTCACCTCCGCAAAGTCAATACTTTGTAAAGCCACCTTTTGCAGCAATTACAGCTGCAAGTATCTTGGGGATTGTCTCTCTAAACTAACTTGGCACATCTGGCCACTGGGATTTTTGCCCATTCTTCAAGGCAAAACTGCTCCAGTTTCTTCAAGTTGGATGAGTTCCGCTGGTCTACAGCAATATTTAAGTCATACCACAGATTCTCAATTGGATTGAGGTCTGGGCTTTGACTAGGTCATTCCAAAACATTTAAATGTTTCCCCTTAAACCACTTGAGTGTTGCGTTAGCAGTATGCCTAGGGTTATTGCCCTGCAGGAAGGTGAACCTCCGTCCCAGTCTCAAATCTCTGGAAGACAAACAGGTTTCCTCATGAATTTCCCTGTATTTAGCGCCATCCATCATTCCTTCAATTCTGACCAGTTTCTCAGTCCCTGCTGATGAAAACATCCCCACAGCATGATGCTGCCACCACCATGCTTCACTGTGGGGATGATGTTCTTTGGGTGATGAGAGGTGTTGGATTTGAGCCAGACATAGCATTTTCCTTGATGGCCAAACAGCTTAATTTTAGTCTCATCTGACCAGAATACCTTCTTCCATGTGTTTGGGGAGTCTCCCACATACCTTTTGGCCTACACCAAACGTGTTTGCTAATTTTCTTCTTTAATAAGCAATGGCTTTTTTTCTGGCCAGACCTCCATAAGCCCAGCTTGTGGAGTGTATGGCTTAAAATGGTCCTATGGACAGATACTCCAGTCTCCGCTGTGGAGCTTTGCAGCTTCTTCGGGGTTATCTTTGGTCTCTTTGTTGCCTCTCTGATTAATGCCCTTCTTGCATGGTCTGTGAGTTTTGGTGGGTGGTACTCTCTTGGCAGGTTTGTTGTGGTGCCATATTCTTTCCATTTTTTAACAATGGATTTAATAGTGCCCGGTGGGATGTTCAAAGTCTCTGATATGTTTTATTCACCCAACCCTGATCTGTACCTTCTCCACATGTCACACCCTGACCATAGTTTGCTTTGTATGTTTCTGTGTTTTGGTTGGTCAGGGTGTGAGCTGGGTGGGCATTCTATGTTACATGTCTAGTTTGTCTAGTTCTATGTTTGGCCTGATATGGTTCTCAATCAGAGGCAGGTGTTCGTCATTGTCTCTGATTGGGAACCATATTTAGGTAGCCTGTTTGGTGTTGGGTTTTGTGGGTGATTGTCCTTGTAACTGTCTAGTGTTAGTTTGCACCAGTTTAGGCTGTTTCGGTTTTCACATTACGTTGATTGTTTTTGTATTGATTCGTGTTAACTTTGTTTTTATTAAACATGAATCTCAATAGCTACGCCGCATTTTGGTCCTCTGATCCTTCTCGCCTCTCCTCTTCAGATGAAGAGGAGGAAGACCGTTACACCACAACTTTGTCCCTGACCTGTTTGGAGAGCTCCTTGGTCTTCATGATGCCGCTTTCTTGGTGGTGCCCCTTGCTTAGTGGTGTGAAAGACTCTGGGGCCTTTCAGAACAGGTGTATATATACTGAGACTATGTGACACTTAAATAAAGTCCACTTGTGTGCAATCTAACTAATTATGTGACTTCTGAAGGTAACAGATCTTATTTAGGGTCTTCATAGCAAAGGGGGTGAATACATATGCCTTACACCCCTTTTCATTTTCTTTAACAAGTTATTTTTTTCAATTCACTGTCACGTTCTGACCTTAGTTCTTTTGTTATGTCTTTGTTTTAGGTTGGTCAGGGCGTGAATTGGGGTGGGTTGTCTGTTTGTTTTTCTATGTTGTGTTTTGCGTTTGGCCTGGTATGGTTCTCAATCAGAGGCAGGTTCGTTAGTTGTCTCTGATTGAGAATCATACTTAGGTAGCCTTTTCCCACCTGTCTGGTGTGGGTGATTATTTTCTGTTAAGTGTTTTTTCAGCACCATACAGGACTGTTCGTTTGTCGTTTTATTGTTTTGTTTCAGTGTTCAATTACTTTATTAAAGAATATGGACACTTACCATGCTGCGCAATTAAAGAATCACCCACCAACCAAGGACCAAGCAGCGTGGTAACGGGCAGCGGCAGAAATCTCAAGACTCCTGGACATTGGAGGAGATTTTGAACGGAGAAGGACCCTGGGCACAGGCTGGGGGATATCGCCGCCCCAAGGCAGAGCTGGAGGCAGCGAAAGCTGAGCGGCGGTGGTATGAGGAGGCAGCACGGCAGCGCGGCTGGGACGAGAGGCAGCCCCAAAGATTTCTTGGGGGTGGGCACAGGGGGAGTGTGGCGAAGTTAGGTAGGAGACCTGCGGCAACTCCCCGTGGAGAGAGGTGGACCGGGCAGGCACAGTGTTATGCCGTGAGGCGCACTACATCATTACATCCCATTACATCGCAGCGCCCCGTATCGGCCGGGCTAGAGTGGGCATCGAGTCAGGTGCCATGAAGCCGGCTCAGCGCATCTGGTCTCCAGTGCGCCTCCACGGTCCGGTCTATCCAGTGCCTGTCAGAGTCTCCCGTCTGTCCTGAGCTGCCGGAGTCTCCCGTCTGTCCTGAGCTGCCGGAGTCTCCCGTCTGTCCTGAGCTGCCGGAGCCGTCCGTTACTCCGGCGCTGCCAGGATCGCCCTTCACTCCGGGGGTGCCGGAGTCTCCCGCCTGTCCGGTGCTGCCGGAATCTTCCGTCCATTCGGGACCCGTTGCTAGGGTCCCCAGTCCGAGGTCGGCGGCAAGGGTCGCCACTCGAAAGGCGCCACGGATGCGGGTTAAGAGGCGGAGAAAGACTATGGTGGAGTGGGGTCCACGTCCCACGCCAGAGCCGCCACCGCGGACAGACACCCACCCAGACCCTCCCCTAGGAGGTCAGGGTGTGAGTTGTGGTGGGTTGTCTATGTTCGTTTTTCTATGTTGTGTTTTGCGTTTGACCTGGTATGGTTCTCAATCAGAGGCAGGTGTCGTTAGTTGTCTCTGATTGAGAATCATACTTAGGTAGCCTTTTCCCACCTGTGTTTCGTGGGTGATTATTTTCTGTTCAGTGTTTTTTCAGCACCATACAGGACTGTTCGTTTGTCGTTTTATTGTTTTGTTCCAGTGTTCAATTACTTTATTTAAGAATATGGACACTTACCACCCTGCGCATTGGTCCTCCTCTTCTTCCACCTACGACAGCCGTTACATTCACTTCACCAATTTGGACTATTTTGTACATGTCCATTACATGAAATCCAAATAAAAATCTATTTAAATTACAGGTTGTAAAGCAACAAAATAGGAAAAACGCCAAGGGAGATGGATACTTTTGCAAGGCACTGTATTTTGATGTGTAACCTAATCCTGCGATTGTCATGAATTTTGGGTTGACAATTAGTCTATAGTTGCTATATTTTACTGTCAAAATAGGACTCCAGAATTTCCAGAAGTATTTTATTTCCCAATAGAGATGAATCACACGCACACTAACTAATATGAGAGGCTAATTAATTTGGGGTTCAACACCTCAAGAAGTGGAAACTCAAAACACATTTAGTTTCATGTTTAGCTGGATATTGATATAAATTAAAAACATACCCACAGAGAGCTGAGACCCCCCTGTTTTACAGGGACGAATGGATGAAGCTTCCAAAGCGGTGTTTTTCCCACAATTGCATTTTGAAATGGGAGTGGCTCGCTCACAGCATCAGGTCCTAGTGAGGTCACAGAGGCAGGGCAGACACTTCCATTACAGGAATCAAGAGGATAATGCACATTACTGTTTAACCAAATAATGGTTTTAGCCACCCAAGGAATAGGACGTTTTAAGTGAGTTGACAATGTTGAATGTGTTTATAGTCAGCCTTTCCATTTTTTTTTTACAATCCATGATCTTGTCTGTCAAACTGATGACAGAGTCGGAGCAGGTCTCTTTGTTGAGGCCGTATCTGAGTTTTTCAATGTGAGTTTGGTGACCTCAGTTCAGCCTATGATAAAACCGGGCTGGTCCATATTGGTAAGGGGACCAGCCGTTGCCCACTGATCAGCCAAAGGCTCATTATAGATTACTATAACAGAAATTGTGCAAATGTTTTTTAATCGTATCCAGTCCATGGCACCCATTTCATTGTTTTATTGTTATATAAAAAATATTATTTTTGTGTGTGTCAATTTCCACCAACCCACCAACAAAAAAATGGTCCAGCCCATCTGTCATTTGCCAGAATTGCAAGATGGCCAATCCACCTCCGCGAATTGCTAGGGAGCTTTTGAGGTCCAAAAGTCACTGCAAGGTAGAAATGACCCTGATGGTAGAAATGTGTTCAACATTCACTGAAGTAGCTAGCAAGTTTATTAGCTTGATAGCTACAGTATTTGCCTTGGTAACCAAACAAACAGACTTGTTAGCTTTACTAACCAAACCATCAGTACTCCTACAGTAGCTTGCTGTTATGAAAATCAAATTCAACGATGCTAAAAATGTTTTCAGTGCGACATATGCTTCCAAAAGCAGCTCAAACATAGAATATGTCGTATATTAGAAAACTGGTTTGGAAAAATCTGCAATCTGATTGGCTTAAATTGGACCCCAAGCCTTCGACAATTCCCTGATATCTGCACTGTCTGAGGTAGTCAATCACTCACTGAAGTAGTACGTGATGTCAAAGTATCAACATGCCAACTCCAAGCTTTGAACAAAACAAAACACATGGCACACACAATCTCTCGCCGCAGAACCATAACCAGTTGTAAACACAAACTTCAATGAAGGTTATTTTAAAAGACTAATCTAACATTCCCACACCCCAATAACATTGTCGCAGAGGTGGACTTGCTAGCTAGCTACAATATTTGAGTCCCTGTATCTCAGCTGTTTTCTAATAAAACAACTCAGCTAGTGAAATAATTTGCAACACTAGCCAGGTTTCCATCTAACCGTTGTTAGGAAGTAAGTACATGTCAGATAAAAGAAGTGTCACGACAGGCCTGATGGAAATTTTTCGGGAAATGTTCCAAATGTAGACAAAACAAAATACCCTAGCCAGGAAGCATTCGGGGCTCGAACCATCATGTTTATAATACATACTACTATTGTTGTTCCATTTATTTCTACTTTTTTAAATTGTGAGGAGCTGGTAATGGAGAAATCTGCAGTGTACTGCGAGAAGCTCCTGAGCCTGACTGGTGTCCTTGAGCAGGAACAAATGGAATATGTTTGCTCCAATCATTCCCATCAGCTCCTGTAAATACTGAATACTGATTTGTATTGAGTCTGTAGTGTTTACCCTTACTCTGTTATGTGTGTTTAGCCCTGTTTAGATCTCCTGTATATTAATTTCATATCTGAAATGACCATGACCTGTACAATACCAAGTGTATTATCACTGTAATGGTTTGTAGACCTAGAGTTTAGAGAGAAAGAAATAAAAACTGCACAGGTGGATTACAGTAAAATGCAGACAAGGATGTATGTCCTAACTGCACTTTTCATAATGTGACACCCATATCACATCACAGGTTCATGAGAGTTTGATTAGTTGTGGTTGTTATCACTTAATGTCAATCTTGCATGACGATGATCATACCTTTTTTTACGAGCATTATTAATGGTGGTCATTTTTTGTTACCTTACCCAGAGATCTGTAGCCCATGAAAATCCCTTTAGATTGATGTTCAGACCTAACCTATTGAGTTCATTACATCGTTCCGTAACATTTTCCATGATATGCAGGTGCAGTGTTGAATATAATTGAGGTATCCCTAATTGTGACAATGCTGCTTTCATCTAACTAACGCTCTGTTTACAGATGTCTGGGAAGGAGTGTGGTGATCTGGGTAGTCAGGATACCTGGCTTGATAAGGCTGAGACATGCCTCCGTATGGGACTGAAATTGATGCTGGAAAAGAGGCTGAACCAAGCTCCTAAATTCAGGTTCGCTGGAGAGCAGGTAAGGCTCCTGATTTAGGTCCTGGAGAGTTTCTGGGTTGTGCAGGCTGTCAATAAATCAGTAAATCACCTGATTTAAACTCCTAAAGGTCCAGAGACCGACACACCATCTTGATGAGTTTGATATTTGAATCAGGTGTGGTACTGCAGGGCATGGTCAAAAGCCTGCACACTCAGGCCTTTAAGAGCCATAGTGTACAGTGTTCTACCCTCTGCTGTGACGAAAGCAGACTTCTAGATGTCACTGACTCAATGTGCTGTCTGTCTTTCAGAGGGGTGGTGGAGCATGTGCATGCAGCCAGCCCTGTCGAGCCCCATCCAACCAGTCAGTGGAGAAGCTCATGGCTGCCTTTGACACCCTGAGAGAGACCGCCAGTGAGTTCCTCTGGCCACAGAGAGCAGGCTGCTGAGGTCAGACACAACATCATAGCATGATCTGATCCAATTTGGGATTAATAACGTTCATGTATGAATTTATTCATCCTATCTGCAGTTCCTCTGTTGGTCTGCTTCAAATCATTCACAGCATGTGTTCTACTTCGTAAGATACTGGCTAAACATTTTGACAATAAGGAGGGGAAACGACACCACATGATGGCTGGCTACTCCTTCATAAAGCAGGCCGGCTCCACACAGGAACATGTGGTGCTGAACGCCCAAAGCCTGTTCCCCTCACAAGAGGTTTTAAGCTAATACTGCATATCTTCCCAACACCAGCCTTCAAGTGAGAGGATTACAAACATAACATACAGTACCATACAGTTAAACTCTTAGGTAATACTTTGGACATGTTTATAAAACCTGTTGTAATTGTACTAAAGATCACCACCAATTGGTGGTGTCAAGTTATTCTGTTAGATTCTGATCTAAGGATGGCATGTGCATGAAACAGAAAACAGAACACATTTATTGGAACAATATCTCAGCAGTGTTCTTCATTGTAATAGAGTTTGTGTTAATAAGTGTGCAAATCCCATTTTGCTTGGCTGTTAGAGAGCCAAAACTCTGGTTTGAGGAAATCTGTTCTGGAACTAAAAGCATTTGCAGATGGCTAACAAATTACACTATTTAGGGAGTAACTGAACATGTTGATAGGGGTGGGTAATTAGATTTGGTTGTGAAAAGTCCATATATGGCTTGTTGTCAGAAAGCCTGATTCGCTGCTTGGACACCTGTCAAGCCAGGGCTGCCAAGGCCAAACCAGTGCTGCTAAATAATTTATTGACTTGAATTTGCCTTATGTTTTACTACGGATTTTGTTTGATTCTAGAACAAGGAACTCTTAAAAAGTAGAGAATCATTCATTAAAAATGGGATAAATATACTTATAAAGAAGTGTTGTGGAAATTCTTACACTGGGACACTCAAAGTCAATCTTAAATTAATCATTGTTTATTTGTCAGCGCGCTGGAGAGGTTCCAACCAACTCAATGCACCATAGTACACATGTCAATCAGGAGCTCTCCTTGTGAAGTTCCAGCAGTTGTCTTATATACGGCTATACACAGACAAGTTATAATTGCATGATTTAGCATAATTAAATAATCATTACCATTTTGTTTCATAACATGTGACGGACCAATACCTCACGAGGCTTCTTCTCTCTAAGCTAAGACATTGAAACTGAGATATCTTTTGTTCGTTCTCAAAACAAGGTCTGGGCGCACTGCCAAATTTGACAGATACTGATAAGTGAGGATTCTTTAAATCAGTCACTTGCATGAACACAAACATTGGTGAATAGAACACAGAAATGAGTTACAAGAAAAGCACAAACATTCAAATTCCTATTACAAGAAGTTAAGTCTCGGCCCGTTCATGCCTTCTTCACAACAACAAAAATCCATAATCTAGCCTTTCTTACTGCACATGGTATATCAGACAAATTATTGTTGACTGTGTGTGGACTCTGGAGGTTCCACCTGTTTGCTCCAGAGCTCAGTTTGTTCAGACAGACAAACCACACATACACACACACACACACACACACACTGTTTGGTGGTTTGTCAGCAACATCTGATAGGAGACGACTTCCCATATGAAGAACAAGCATTCTAAGAGCCAATGTCAAAAATGGAGCAGATATGACTTGAACCATCTCCATCTGGATCTAATAATGAAAAGACATTGAAACAGTCACCTGCTTCATTATTAAACCACCTGCTGAAATATGTCAGAATCCTGTGTCGGCTGTATAGAAATAATAACACTGAAAGTGAAGATCCTTAAACGAAATAATGAGGATTTCTTTCCACCTAATGGAGGTGTAGATTACATCTCACATTCCAGTTCAAACTTAAACGAGACTGCATGGGATTTCTCTTAATTGCGACTCCGTGCAGTCAATCACAATGTCTGCAATGGGTATAATGCAGGGAGCCGCTTGTGAATTTGACAGCTCTAACGTAGTTCCACCTCAGACCGCCGGCTAGCGCGGATTTGATAGAATCTTGCCCAAGTTTCAGATGGGAATACAATGTCAGATATTTTGTACTTATACAACAATTTAATGCATTGTCACTGTACTTAATCTAATAGCACAACCAAAATGGCCTGGATTGCAGTTGCGATTACATTTAAAGCACATTATACAAGTGATCAATGCTGTTTGAGATTCTGTGCATATATTAGTACAGCAATTGTGAAGATCTCCACAGATCTGTGACCTTTGCATGCTATCATGAACATGCAGGCTTTCTATAATTACAATTATAATTTCTATAATTACAATTATAATTCTATAATTATAGTTACTAATTTTAAGGTTGAATAAATACTGTTACATTAGTTTGTAAGATAACTTGCCATGTGTAGCTCCCTTCAGTAACCACGAGCACAACCGTTCCTTGATTTTAACTGGCGGCTTTATTCTGTAGTTTTAGTCAGAATTATCACCTTCCGTGAGAACTATAAAGTAAATTAAAAATACAGTTAAGCACACTCTTACAATCTCCTTATCTTACGAGTGATTTTTAGCTTGGTATAACTCTGAAGTGCTTACATACATAACAGTTTAACCGGCGCTATAACAGTATCATATTAAACACATGAATAAAGGAAAAATACCTAATTGGCTGCTTATTACAGAAGGGAGGAAATCAAACTTCACACGTATTATTCCTGGCATGAATTCACACTTCATCCCAGCATACACGCTGCAACCTTTATGAACTACACCCGATGACATGAAAACTTAGCTAACACAGCGCAGGATTGCCTTCCCTCCAAAAGTGTGTTGCTACAATAAGGATCCCCGTTACAACAGTATTAGCTACGTAGTTCCGCTTGTCTTATTATTTCCCCTGCACAGCAGACACGTAAACAATTCAAACAAAAGACAACAACATAACCTCTAAGTCTAACTGTCAGTTACACCATGTACTGTATTACCAAAGTAATAATGAATTGTGTTTGGTTGCCAACGCAACCAAATATTTAAAGGGTAGGACTAACTCAAATCAAACTTTATTTAAAGTGCATTTTAAGTTTGATTTAATTTTGTCCTATTCTTTAACTTAGATTTTTGGTTGAGATGATAGAGACAAGAATCCAAGATATCAATTATTAATTTGTAGACAAACTGGAATTAAAGCCAGACTAAGTCAGTGGCACAGATGGAACTGTCCAAGCAGAAGATACATCTCCTTCAAATATTGATGTTTGGTTGCGTTGACAACCAAACACAATTCAATATCAAGTTTGTGGAAAAATACCCCCAATACATGCTAACATCCCCTGTTATTGGTAATGGTGAGAGGATAACATGTTTTCGGGGTATGATCTTTGACCCTCTAACTTTCTCACTCATCATTATTCACAACTCATTCAGGATTATCCATAATCATGGTGGCATCCACATCAATGTAGAAATGATTAGAAACATGATTTGTCCTTATTTATAATAAAAGTCCTTCCAAAATGACACAATACATTATTTACCATTCATTCAATCTGAAACACAACAAAAACTGCAAAGGCATCCAACATGTTTGTAGAATCACAAGCTTGAAGTAGTCATTGCATGCTAGGAATATGGGACCAAAAACTAAACTTTCGAATACTTTATTTATAAGAATCTTTAAGGGTGATAATCATTTTGACCCCTACCCTTTTTAGATTTCCCCCTTACCCTCCATCTCCTTCCCTTCTTCCTTTATGCAGCCCTCCATTACCAAGTTTGTATTGTCAGCGTTCATGACCAGATTGTAAACTAATCTTGATTCGATAAACAGGAGGAGGACCGATCAGAGTAAAGCCAGCCCTGAGGAGGAGTTAACCAGAGAGAATGGCCGAGATTCAAGCAGAACTGAGCCCAGACAGTACATGGCCAAATGTGCTGAGTTGCAGGTATTGTATAGCCTACCTGAAACAACTGACCTATGACCCTTTCTCCACTTTAATCTGGTGTCCTTAGACAAAACCTAGTCTATCTTGGCTAGTCTTAATATCAAAGACAGTCTTTATAGTAAAAGTAACCTGACAATGTCAAGTCCATCCAGAAATGTAACTCTGAATTTAGTGCACTAGATTAATAGTAGAACTTGTGCGTTATGCTAGTATGTTGGCATACACAACTTGAAGATACTTGTTTTCTGTATGTGTGTGTGTGTCCGTGTTTAACTATACTTGTGGGGACCAGACTAACTGGGGACATTTTGTTGGTCCCCACACGGTAAAATGCTATTTCTAGGGGGTTTACGGTTAAGGTTAGAATTAGGTTTAGGGTTAGGAGCTAGGGTTAGTTTTAGTGTTTAGAGCTAGGGTTAGGGAAAATAGGATTTTGAATGGGAGTGAATTGTGTGTCCCCACAAGGTTAGTTGTACAAGGCTGTGTGTGTATGTATCCTACAGGAAGAGGGTTCTGCCTAGCAGCTGCTGGCTCTGGCCAGTGAGGCTTTAGCGCAGGCCATCAGCCTCTCTCTGCAACACAAACCCCCCTAGCTCCAACCTCTCAGAAGCCTGTCTCAATATGCTGGAGTGTCACGTCCAGTTTGACCCGTGTGCCACCGGTCAATACCTGGCCCTGCTTCAGGTATGTACTGTATGTGGGGGGGTGCATACATATAGAACTGTTTTATATCTGTGTGTGCACATGTGTACATGCCTGTGTATGTCCGCACGTGTGTGTAGTTAGAGGCTGTCTTGGTCACTACGATGTGTGTCACAGTCTAACTGTTTGTGTGCTAGTGTCCTTACTCCCTTCCCATTAAATCAGAGAGCTCACCATTGTGTGCTCTTGCTAAACTCTGTTCATCTCTATTCCCAGAGCTGCTCTTGCACAGCTATGATGGCTGACATTCTAAGATCTGATTGCAGATTGTGCCAGCGCTCTGCACTACTCAACTTACATAGGGACCTGCTCCTCTCCCACAGGAGACCACTAGCCTACTGAAGGGAGTGGAGGGCACCCTCAATACAACAGATATTTTATAAGCACCATATAGACATTCACTTGAGCACTCATTACTGGTTCCCCATGAATGTAATTCAATACATTAAATTAAGCCTTGTTTTGTTTCACACACTGAATGCCATGTGGTCTCACTGTGATGTATCCTCCATCTTTCTTAGCTGGCTAATTGCTCTTTAAATTGTGTGTTCATTATTTGACATACCAAGCTTTGGATAAAATATTTATTTGCAGTTACCATTTCAATTGTGTATCATAAATAATGTGTACAAAATGCATCAACATGTATAACATTTGTGCCCAGGCCTACAGACACCTGACCATTAACCCCAACCACCTGTGTCTCCTGGTAGAGCTGCCCTCTAACCTGAAGATCCTGCTGCTTCAGCACACAAGACAGGTACTTGTCAACCACAGGAGGCTGCTGAGGGGAGGACAGCTCATAATAATGGCCCAAACGGGGGCCAATGGAATGGCATCAAACACCTGGAAACCATGTGTTTGACGTATTTGATACCATCCCACCTAGATACCATCCCACGAGCCCATTATCCCCATTTAAGGTGCCACCAACCTCCTGTCAACATCGGCTTTTAGTCTATCTACCGTGTCAAACACAGACAAGTACACAAGTCTACTCTGGCCCCATCTGTTACACTGGCTCATGGTCTAAGTTCATGGCAGCAGGTCACATCAGGTTATTTTACATACTTTTTCTGGTGCAGAAGTGGCCTTGGTGCAATACTTGATGACGCCACCAGAGGGCTAGTCACATCTTATGTCCTTTGTCGAATCGGCACAGTCAGACTCCTGCTGAAGCACATAACATACTAAGTCAATTGTGTGTTATTTTTTTTAGGTCAACTCTCTGTGGAGCTTTCTATGAGAGGAGCATTAGGTGGTAACCAGTAACAGGATTGCCTTAGATTATAGGTTTATTTATGTGTGTGTGTGTGTGGGGGGGGGGGGGGGGGGTGTTTTTCATTGATATGATATGGAATTCGTTTTTTAAGACTAGGCAAATATGCCATTGAAATGGCGCAGCACTGAACTCAGCATTCAGACTTAAACTTTAAAGAAATAAATTCCAGCGTAACATTTAGTTAGTACTACGGGTCTCTCCTTAGCAACATGAAAGGTTCAAAGCTAATGTAGACAAAGAGACACATGGAGAGATAAACACTGAACAGTAAGAT
This sequence comes from Oncorhynchus mykiss, assembly GCF_013265735.2. Classification (NCBI taxonomy): domain Eukaryota; kingdom Metazoa; phylum Chordata; class Actinopteri; order Salmoniformes; family Salmonidae; genus Oncorhynchus; species Oncorhynchus mykiss. The sequence continues at coordinate 64,270,836 of NC_048565.1, forward strand.
ACCTACCTGTACACGGACTCTTTCACATCTGCCAGCACCATGCTTCACCGTAGCGATGGTGCAGGTTTCCTCCAGACGTGGCGCTTGGCATTCAGGCCCAAGAGTTCAAACTTGGTTTCATTAGACCAGCAAATCTTGTTTCTCATGGTATAAGTGACTTTTGGCAAACTCCAAGCGGGCTGTCATGTGCCTTTTACTGAGGAGTGGCTTCCGTCTGGCCACTCTAGCATAAAAGCCTGATTGGTGGAGTGCTGCAGAGATGGAAAGTTTTCCAATCTTCACAGGAGAACTCTAGAGCTCTGTCAGAAAGACCATTGGGTTCTTGGTCTCCTCCCTGACCAAGGCCCTTCTTCCCCGATTGCTCAGTTTGGCCGGGCGGCCAGCTCTAGGAAGATTCTTGGTGGTGCCAAACTTCTTTCCATTCAAGAATAATAGAGGGCACCGTGTTCTTGGGGACCTTCAATGCTGCAGACATTCTTTGGTACCCTTCTCCAGATCTGTGCCTTGACACAATCCTGTCTCGGAGCTCTACGGACAATTTCCTCATGGCTTGGTTTTTGCTCTGTCAACAGTGGGACCTTAGACAGGTGTTTGTTTGCCTTTCCAAATCATGTCCAATTTACCACAGGTGGACACCAATCAAGTTCTAGAAACATCTCAAGGATGATCAATGAGTCTCATAGCCATTGGTCTGAATACTTAAAAGTATGTTTTTTTTTAAATAAATGAACAAACAAACATTTTTAAATGGTTTTTGCTTTGCCATTATGGGGTATTGTGTGTAGATCGCTGAGGATTTTTATTTATTGAATCCATTTTAGAACAAGGCTGTAACTTAACAAAACGTGGAAAAAGTCAAGGGGTCTGAATACTTTCCGATGACACTGTATGGCGGTGGATCTTTGATCTATTTGACTTCTTCTGGTCGTGGGGTCGTTGTTAAGGTCAACGGCATCATGAACTTTACAAAGTACCTGGAACTTTTTGCCAAAAAACCTGGTTGCCTCTGCCAGGAGGCTGAAACTTTGCTACAAGTGGACCTTCCAGCAACACAACAATCTCAAGCACACTTTTGTGAAGCAAAATCTCTTTCTCTGAGCAATTGTATTAGTACAGAATAATATATATTTTCCAGTATTTTGCATACAATATAGCTCAGTGTTTGTATTATTTATTTTATACAGTCTTTTTGGATCCCACTGTATCACAACTGAAATTAACAATTTCTCCAACAGTACAGAAGGTCACCAACAAACCCCTGCTTTCACTACATTGAAAATGTCATAACCCAGTCATATTTCTTTACTCTTCACCATGCATGGCATGTATTTTTAAAAAAATGTAGTATGACCATTAGAAAGTCAGTTGTGGTGACTTTTCTACTCCAAAATGAATGAAAATAAAATGATGCTGTCACCAACTACAATATAATTTCCCCCTTCACTGATCTAGCTAATGATTAGCACAAATACAGATGGGCAACCACCCCATGCTTCAGCCTATTTATTTATATCCATTATGCTGAATCAGTTGGGCTACAAGTGATAATGAATATTGCTAAATAGCGCTACAAGTGATAATGCATATTGCTAAATAGCGCTACAAGTGATAATGCATATTGCTAAATAGCACAGCAGCCTGATAATATGGAGCAATATGTTGTTAGGCTCATTTATGCTTCCCAAACTTTTTCAGTCATAGCCCCCTTTCATTATGGGAGAACATCTTGTGTGTGTGTGTGTGTGTGTGTGTGTGTCCCCTCTCCCCCATACCCCTCATCTTCCCCAAATGAATGAACTGCTACTATTGTTACACAAAAATATGGTATAAGAATAACAAAACATTTCAAATGTAGTTAATAAATTTGCCTTTTACAAAACAAACAGTACATACAAACACCAGTACCTGGTTTCCCTTCCATATTGAAATCAAGGAGATAATAAAATCCAAATAAACCAGCTTAGTGCTGTGCAATGTCACATGCACTGAGGACTAGGGTGCGCCATTTTCTATTGTAGATTCTTAAATTGAAATTAAAATGAAAGAATATTTCTGGAACTATTCTGATGGTGATTATTAGGTTGTATAAACATGATTAGTGCTTTCCCCCCACAAGTTTGGCCTTCAAATTTGCATAAATAAGGATGATAGGTTGCTGCTCTTGGTCAATGGTCAGATTCTGGGAGACAGGCTGGCTTTCTCTGACTGGGAATAGAAACAGGCTCGTTTGAGGTTCATAGAAACAGCTCTTCTCTAATTCTGTGGCCTACTCGAAATGAGATATTTTAAAAGTGACCAATTACCACTCGGTTTGAGAAATTGCACTTATACGCGAGTGTGCATTTAACTTTCTCCCTTTGATAAAACCTTATTTTCTATATAATTCTTATTAGTGCGTATGTCAAATTTGAGTGTACTATTTTATTTGTTCAAAGTTAACTCACAGATTTGAGGGTTTGTTAAGAATAGAGAGGAGAGGGAAAAATAGATATTGTGCGTCTCCGTTCTCCTTACTACAAGCCTTGCTCAACTTTTTTCCCCTCTGCAAACCACAGGCTTCTGAGGTCTGGGTCAAACCAAGAGCAGAATTAGTGGCGGGAGAGCCAATCATAAAATTAGGAAATGAGTAGCACTGTGTGGTGTAAAGACACTGAAAGCCAGTAGCTGCATGGTGCTTCACGGTGGGGAAATCATTTTTGATTAACTAAATTCATCATGGTGTGTATATATTATTGAGGGGTTGGGGTGGTGGGGTGGTCATGACACATATACTGTATGTCTTTACTAATGCAGAGATGCCATGGCAACTTTGGTTGCATTTGAAGGTTTCTGTGGACAGACTCTGAACTAGGCCAATGTAATTTAGGTCATGCAACAGTACATCATAGGTTTAAGGACCCTACAGGAGATGCAGACAGATGCAGAGGGTCATGTGCTTGGCGAGGAGAGGACCTATTCCCCTCATCCCATAATACATGTTTTCCTAGAATTGTGACAAACATGGCTTGAAATATTCATACAGTACCTACATTGATAAACTTTAAATGACATCAAAATGATTGATCTGTCAGGCTTTGGTTATCTTACCCCATCTTGCCTGTTTATAGATGTAACTAAGGCGATGATACGACTACAAACTAACATTTATTTTATTTAGTTGTTTTTTTTATAACAAAAAAGAAAGAAAATAGAGCATCACATACATAAAATACATGACAAAACAAAATAACAGCAGGTATAATTTTCAGCAGCAGATACAATTTTAAAGTGCAGGTAGCATTATAACTTAGTAATACATAGCATTAGATGTCATTTCATAATGCAGATACATTTTTCCGAGCTTTCTTGAATCAACTACTACCAAAGAATGTAGATTTAAATATGAAATAAAGGTATTCGCTGCGTCTCAGCATGCCCGGACACTTTAAGGACAGAAAGGGATACCACAATTTCAGGAATGTGGGTCTGCAATTCTGTAAGTACATTGTACATTTTTTCTAATGGCTAAAAATCTACAACTTGTTTTAACCCACCCACTTTTCAATTGTGGTTTTCCTTTTTCCAACACACGAGAATACAATTCTTGGCAAAGTATGAAATAATTACCAGTAAGCTTGTCTTGTCTGAGTCAAGCATTATATTCCGCATGTGTTTAAGTAGGTAAAGGCTTGGCGATTGTACCAATTCTACCCCCCCAAAATTCTGAGTGTCTGTATGAATAGAGCACCTGAAATCTTAGCCTATTGCAGTGCCAGAATTGGTGCAAAAAAGTTTGTTTCTCCCATCCTACATTTTGGGCAATTTGGTGAAGAATGCGGGAACATATGGTTTAATTTAACAGGGGTAAGATAAAACTCGAAAATGAATTTGTAGTTAGTCTCCTTTAATATTCGGAGTAGAACGTGTGTAGTGGATCTTATTACAGATCCCCAACCATACCTCAAATTACATACCAAATCATTTCCCCACATCCTTTGCATTGGGTAAAAGGCAGATTCACATTGTCTGGATAGTGTACAATACATCTTATCAAATATTCCTTTGATAGATATAGATGTTGTTATTAACTCTTCAGCTTTTGACAAACGAGATACCTAAATAAAAATTAGATACCTAAATAAAACGAAGATGCCTAAATAAAAAGAAGAAACCTAAATAAAACAAATCTGTACCAAGAATGTTGTATTAGTTATGGATTTAAAAACAAATTACTTAATTGTATTCAATCCACTATGCAACAGGTCAGCGAACCTCCTTAAGACCCAAATGTGTTGAGTTTTGCTGACCAACAGCAAAATTGGAAATTGGGCAGACACAGACCTCTCCCCCTACCATTAAAAAGGTTAAATAATTAGCATAACACTTGTCGGTGCTCAAAAGGTTACAGACTTAAATGAGCAGAGACGTAAACGGGGAATTTGGAATCTGGTGTGTGTCTCTACGCGTGTGTCTGTCTGTGTGTGTGACGCATGTACACACGTCACCGTAAACAGGGATTAGTTGTGGATGAGTGTGGCCGGAGTATTAGAAAGAAAATTACATTCGCTTTCCACACCTAGGACCAACATTACCATCATTTTGACATCTATAGTTTACCATTGTGTCAAGAAGATGTACTGCCTGAAGACACTTTTGGAAAGGCCTATTTGTTATTCTACGCAGTGCTTTGCATGAAACATGCACATGATGAATTCGAGCACACAATAAACAGACTGCCTTTAGGAAAGCAATGCTTATTTTGTTTAAGTGTGTGTCTGTTGTTTCTGCCTTTTTTTTTTTTTACAGGAGATATGTTTACTGAAAAGTAATAGTACGCGGTCTGATATTTGAGGGTTCAATGTTTTGCAAATCTGGTTTGCTAATCTCGGTTAATCCAGAACTAAAATCTTTGCGCAATTTGGTGAGGGATAGTCTGTCCATGAGAGATTACTAGTTTGAAAATGGTCACAACAGAAGTAAGAGTGGGTCATAGGAAAACTTTCGGAGTGTTGCTCTATTCTTTCAACATTGTCAATGAAATCTAAATGTCATTGGCTTTGGCAATAAACCTGAAAGTAAAGTCCTTCGAATTTCAGTCAAAATGCTGTGTAATTTAAATTGCCAGACAACTGCTTCCTGTATTAATTCTGCATCCTGTTTGGGACAGTTAAAAGTGACAACAAAAAGGGGACCAAAGGTAGAAGGGAACCAAGGGAAAGGGAGATCAAAGCGAAGCCATCAAAGTGGTGAGTTCAGTAAATTAATCTGTTCCTGCCAGATGCAATATTGCAATATTACTTTTACCTACCTCAGCACAGGCAATTATTTAAGAAATGTATTAAGTCCCCTTGCTTGCGACTTCTGTAATGATCCTGTGTCTGGCTTCTAAGTCATATTTATCCTCTCTCTCTCTCCTTTTCTCCATTCAAGACTCCTTTTTTCACTTTCCCCTCTTGTTGTGTGCAAAGGGGAAATTGAATTCAAGCTTCACAAAAGATAAATCAATTGTTAAATAATTTATAGCCTGTCTTATGGGTATCACGGTTGACGTCTTATGGGTAACACGGTTGACGTCTTATGGGTAACACGGTTGACGTCTTATGGGTATCACGGTTGACGTCTTATGGGTAACACGGTTGACGTCTTATGGGTATCACGGTTGACGTGTTATGGGTATCACGGTTGACGTCTTATGGGTATCACGGTTGACGTCTTATGGGTATCACGGTTGACGTCTTATGGGTATCACGGTTGACGTCTTATGGGTAACACGGTTGACGTCTTATGGGTATCACGGTTGACGTGTTATGGGTATCACGGTTGACGTCTTATGGGTATCACGGTTGACGTCTTATGGGTATCACGGTTGACGTCTTATGGGTATCACGGTTGACGTGTTAAACCCGACCCACTCCGTTTTCCACCGCCACAAAAGAGTAGAACCAGCTCACCTGCTTTTACACTATGTTAGATGTTCAGTATCTATTTAGAAAACAATGACAGTATTTAAAAAGGAACCGTTTGTGGTTGTCTTTGTATTTGATCATGTTACCACAACATAATTTTTAATTTTTTTAATTGCAGAAATCAATGTGTTTATGGTAAAAGTCAGTATGAAAGCAGTCCTAATTGAGCATGTATGTTTCACCGCCACCCTGTGGTGAACACCAATATACAATGCTTTCAGAAAGTATTCAGACCCCTTTTTTTACATTTTGTTACATTGCAGCCTTATTCTAAAATGGATAAAACTACATACACAATAAAACTACACAATAAAACCCTCAATAAAACCCTCAAACTACATACACAATAATACACATAATACACATAATGTCAAAGCAAAAACATGTTAAGAAATTGTTGCAAATGTATGTTCAAAAATCCCCCCGGAAATATCACATTTACACAACTATTCAGACCCAACAAGCTTGGCAGACATGTACTGTCTGGTTGGATGGGGAGTGTCGGTACACAGCTATTTTCAGGTCTCTCGAGATATTTGATCCGGTTCAAATCCGGGCCACTCAAGGACATTCAGAGACTTGTTCCAAAGCCACTCCTGTGTTGTCTTGGCTGTATGCTTAGGGTCGTTGTCTTGTTGGAAGGTAAACCCTGGCCCCAGTCTGAGGTCCTGAGCGCTCTGGAGCAGGTTTTCATCAAGGATCTTTCTGTACTTTGCTCTGTTCATCTTTACCTCGATCCTGACTAGTCGCCCAGTTTCTGCCACTGAAGAACATCTCCACAGCATGATGCTGCCACCACCATGCTTCACCGTAGCATTGGTGCAGGTTTCCTCCAGATGTGATGCTTGGCAATTCAGGTCAGAGTTGAATCTTGTTTCTCATGTTCTGAGGGTCTTTTAGGTGCCTTTTGGCAAACTCTAAGCGGGCTGTCATGTACCTTTTACTGAGAAGTGGCTTCTGTCTGGCCACTCTACCATAAAGCCCTGATGGGTGGAGTGCAGCAGAGATGGTTGTCCTTATGGAATATTTTCCCATCTCCACACAGAGGAACTCTGGCCGGAATAAATTGTTTTCCGAATCCTCTGCTCTCTGCGCCTGAATCCACACCCATCACTCTTCTAAGCCTGACACAGGCGGAAATTGAGATAAAAGGACCCTAGCCTGAAGAAGTTGGGCATGCTTGTTATCTGAGAAATGGATTTCAAATTGGTCGGTATTTTACGGAAAAAGCTGAAAATCTAACTAATTAATTAACTAACTAATTTTTTCCAACATCCTCTGAAGAAGGTTCTTGAAACTCATACCAAACAAACAGACCAAGAAAAAAGATGGTCGGTATTGGATACAGTACCATAAAGGTTGAGGGCACTGAGCTTGGATGGTGGGATGTTGGCTAGAAAGCCCCCCATTCCATGGAAGATGAAAGCACTGCAGTTTGTCAGCAGCTGCTCCACCTCCGAGACTGACACACACATTTCATTGTTAGTGGAGCAGAGTCCAGCAGGCAATGAAAATACATCACGTGAAAAACATCAGCCATGAGATTGGTATGCATATGTGACCCTACCGGAGCACTTGTGTCAGTACTGCTAATGAGTGTGTTGAGTGAAGGTGACTCTTGACCTGGGGGTGTGTTCCCTCCACATGAAGCCCTCCCACAGTGGGGTGAACTTCTGGCTGTATGCCTCCAGAGTCCTCTTCATCCTCTCTGTCTGCCTTCTGACACACACACATACACACAGAATGAACAGAACATATACAGGTTTTGGATCTTGTGAAAAATAAATATTCTCATTGTATGAGGTACATAATTGTAGGACCACCTAATGTAGAAGCTGGATTGCAGAATCTAAATATAAACTGTACCTAAAAATTGCACTGCAAATAAATTGTGGTGTGAAGTGCGATTGGGGACCTGAGAGGAAGACATGTCGAGGCAAACAGACAATTGACAAATTAAATCACTGCAAAATGTTCTTGCTGAGACTAAGAAGGACTATTAGCTCTAAACACAAACATCCATAGAAGATGTTTGGGGTAGGTGCTGCGATGAATTTTTGGGGGGGTATTTGGTGGGGGTGGGGGGGTGCTGTATCAATCCTCGAATACAGGACTAGTAAAGTCCCAGTGCACTACTTTTGTGAGAAAAAAAAGTGTATACTTTTAATATATACTTTTTAATTAAGATTTTTTAGGGGGTGCCGAAGCACCCCCACTTCCCATGGCTATGCAGGTTCCCCATTGGGACACCAACATAACAGTTCTACTACGCTAGCATATGGAATTGTTTTAAGATAGTCATACCAAGGATAATTTAGCTATTTGATTAAACATTTTAGGACCACTTTAGGCATATATACAGTATATATAAATAAATAAAAGATTTACAAATAATTGAATGAAACTTTGAATGTGGCCTTAAGTAACATTCATACATGATAATAAAAAAATTATCAAAAGCAAGTTTGTTTTGAAATGTCTGTCCTATATCTTAGAGATAAAAGAAAGATCAGGAAACTCAATTGTTTTTGACACATTTAACCGTAGGCATTAGACTACTTCTATATATACTTACATACATTCATTTTTTTTTTACTGGTACAGGGCTACCTTCAGGCAAGTCTTGTGGCTTGTGGGCATCCAGAGCAAAACCAACATGTACGTGTCCTGAGAGACTCACCTTTCCAAAGAGAGGTCATAATAGTTTTGTAGGCTAGCGTTTTCCAAACTCGGTCCTGGGGACCCCAAGTGGTGCACGTTTTGGATTTTGCCCTAGCACTACACAGCTGATTCTAACCTGATTCAGTTTATTAACTAGCTAATTATTAGAATCGGGTGTGCTAGATTAGGGTTGGAGCGAAAACCTACAGGACGGTAGCTCTTCAAGCGACAGGGTTAGAGAGCCCTGCGACAGACAGAAGTTGGCAGATCGGCGGTACCGACTTCAGACGAATCCCGTGACCCTTGTGGGGATCTGTAGAGCAAAACCACTACCACCATTTATGTGTTTTTGAGTCTCACCTTTCCATAGAGGGGTCATAGTTTAGGCCAAACCATTCAGACACTACAGATCTTTTCGTGAGATCTTTTCATCTCATTGTCTTGACAAAAACCTCTGTAGCTCTAGCTTAAAACATACACATTTTGGGGGGGGGATTTTTATTAAGGAAGGTTTTAAACCAAAGATGAAATCAATAAATGGGAGTAGAAACCAGTGTTATCTTAAATCAGTTACTTTTAGGAGCATATTCTACACTAAATTGGAGGTGCCTCTTCATGGGCTTGTATTCTTGGATGTTTCAGTCAGGAGTGGCTTGCCCGTAGTTGTCTACTTCAACAAAACTCAGCATAGCTCAGCTCACAAAGGTATCAGTAGAGATCAGGGCCTATATTCATAAAGTGTCTAAGAGTAGGAGTGCGGCTCTAGGATCATCCTTCCCCCCTGTCCATATAATTGTATGAGTTATTATATAAAAGGGATATCTGATCCAAGACACTTTATGAATATTGGCCCAGGCTGTCAGAACAACACAGTTTATCATCTGGGGCCTTATCCTAATCAACGATTCTCTTGGGAAATTTGCAAAATCATAAACACAGACAGTAATAATGACAAATAAAATATGACACCACTGCTGTACTAACACAACATACCTCAGACTTAGTAAGCCATTAGTCTGTGGCCGCATCCCAAATAGCATCCTATTCCCTATGTAGTGCACTACTACCGCTGGTTAAAAGTAGCGCACTACATGTAGGGAATAGACTGCCATTTGGGACACGTCCTATGTGTCAGAGACTTGTTTACCATCTACTATTCCACTGGAATGTCCAAAACTTAAGAAAACCAAATAGAAAACAGCGTTATCATTCAACTCCAAAGACTCCGGCATTCAAAGGCATTCGGCTATTCGTTCAGAGCACGGAACATAACTCCAACGAAAGTTATGCCGGGGCATATTTGTAAAGGATGAACCTAAAATGAACCTCACATTATGTCAGATGACTGATTAACATGATATAGGCCTATTCAATTTTTGATGTAGGTTTAATGTAACAAGTGTTCACATGTAAAAAAAAATATGTAATGTTCTGAATCTGTCCCCTGTAGATGAAATAGTTATTATAGGCACTGGAGAGCAAGCTGTCAATGAATGTTAATCACCCATTGAACTGTTCCAGCAGATCACAGAGTCTGGAGCTGACAGTGCACCACCTGTGGTCTAACACTGTGTCACACTTTGGCAGATCCATTGACCAACACCTCCACAATTGATTTTGACTAGGGGCCTTGTCTAATAAACATTGCTTACAACAGTTGTCACACAAACATCTGTACAAGGTTGAAGTGTTATACATGTAAGAGTAAATCGAAAAACACACTTGACTAACACATTGACAAAAAAATATATATTTTTTGCTGAACTTATGTTATGAAAAGATTGAAAAGGTACACTATTTTCTTCTAATTTGCATTATGTGAAATTAATACCGGTGTCTGAAAATAGCACAAAGAGGTAAAAAAATGTGATCGTTTTTGGGGGGTTGATTCATCATGTTCATGTTGCAGGCCTTTGGTACTTTGGAGGCAAAACGACGACTCCACCCTTTACTCAGTGGCTACTGTTTTTTCCACCAAATCTTCCTGAAATAAATGATCACACACACCAAACAAGCCTTTCAAACACTTCACAGGCATGGCTCGCAGCCAAAACAAAAGAAGTTGTGTGTGGATGACACTGGGGCGTATTTTATCTGATTGACAGTGGAAGTCAGGCTGACTTCAGCCCTACATATTGCCCTGGGCCTCACAATACCACATACAGGCGGGGCTTTGGCACTTCTAACCCAACACAGTAGTGGGAATGTTCAGACTATGTTGCCTAGTCTGAATTACAGCTGTTACTTATTACAGCTTTTACTTACTCCATAAGTGAGTGACGACCCTCCCACTCTGTCGGCCGTATTCTCTCTTTGTTCTTGTTTCCTTATTAGGATGCCGGTGGGCGGAGTTGGGAGGGTCGTCAGCTACATGGGAAACACCTGGGCCAGGTGTGTCCCAGGATAAATAGACCTCTTCCACATTCATGGGAGAGACTCTCTCCATGCAGACACTTTTCTAGATTTTGTTGTGTTTCTTGGTGGCCTTTTGGTTGTTTGCTTTGGCACCGTTCAACACCCTGCATTATCACATTCATGCATGCAAAACACTCACTTACACTACTGATTACTGATTACACACACCATTGTATATTGTACTTAGTTTCCTTTATTTAATAAATATATGTTTTGTTACTCCTTATCTCCACGTTGTCTCCCTTTTGTTACGGGTTTTGAGCCGGTTTGTGACACAAGCCAACCCCACTCAATTAACAAGCCAGCAGGAACCAGATATTATAGATAGCATCATGACAGAGATGTTCAGAACTGATATACAGTAGAGGAAGGAAGGATGAGCTGCACTTCCTGCACTCACACTAGTGCCTGAAGAGATTCTTGGCCACGACTAACTGTGCTTGTACCTTAGAAGCATGAACATGAATCAACAGCTCTTCTCTTTTTCCTTCCGTCTGGCCTCACACCCTGGCCTAAATTCATTGACCTTCCTTCATAGCCCATCTAGGGACTACGGAAGAGCCCTTTTACTAACTCCAGAACATGGACATTGATGTAAACAATTAAATGTTAATGTCCACGGTCCCTGTCAAATAAATTCCAGTAGTAGTTTGAATGCTGCCAAGAATACATATGAAGGTCATTCCACCTATAGAGTGCCTTTGGGGTAGTGCAATTTGGAAAAAAATACATGTTTCACCTAATTCAAACCGTTGGTCATAAAGAGCCAATGTTCAACTTCATACAAAACATGTTTTCCCATCTCCAGAGGTTAAATTAAGAATTAAGTACTTAACAGGTTGAAGATTTAATCTTAAGCCAGGCATACAGTAACTCCCCTTGTAAGAGGAAGCTTGTTGTGTGCAGGTAGGGGCAATAGAATGCAATTGTTAAAACATACAGGGAACAGAGTGCTAAATAAATAAACAATCTTCAGAAATTACTTTGTCAAAGTAACTAGGGTTTTACAATGATGGTGGGTGAAAAGGTGGGTAAATGTTTTGGTTAAGGGGGTTAAAAACCTAGAAGTCAGAAACACATCAAGTCTTTTCACTTCAACTCTTTATTAATATAAAACCAATCTGATTTATTGAATTTTCCATGTAGTATATAGGGCACTTCATTTACATAATAGAACAGACTTAATATTGGTGCACAATTTCCTCTTAATATATCAAGGGACGTAAAAGCCATTCTATTCATGGAATGACCCATGACCAGATTATTTGTCCTCAGAGTGCCAGATGGCAATCTTTTTCGACCTTGTCCGGAACAGCGCCAGCATGCTACGGAATCCAAGCTTGACGTGCAAAATAGGTAACGCATTGGATGCTCTTCCTACGACTTTATCCAGTGAAGTTTATTAAGTTGCATCCTCTCATGCCCTTCCTTCACAGGCACTGCACGATATAGCACATGTCGTACCACTGCTTGATGCTTTGCCTCAGTATGGTAATAAAGACACAGGGCGGTTCCAATTGAGTACTCGTGTGTCAGTCTCTCGCTCTCTCATTTGATCCCTCTTTCCATCTCTAAAAAAAAAAACAGAATGGAGCTAAGCACAGGCAAAATCTTAGAGGAAAACCTGGTTAATTCGGATTTGCAGACAATGAGAGATGAATTCCCCTTTAATTTTAAGCAGGACAATAACCTAAAACACAAGGCCAAATCTACACTGGAGTTGCTTACTGAGAAGACAGTGAATGTTGCTAAGTGGCAGAGTTACAGTTTTGACTTGAATCTACTTGGAAATCTAGACCTGAAAATGGTTGTCTAGCAATGATCAACAACCAATTTGACATAGTTTGAAGAATTTTGAAAATAATAAAATGGCCAACTATTAGACAATCCAAAGCTCTTAGAGACTTACCCAGAAAGAGTCAGCTTTGGTCACTGCCAAAGGTGTTTCTACAAAATATTGACTTAGGGGTGTGAATAATTATGTAAATGTAATATTTCTGTATTCAGACCCCTTGACTTTTTCCACATTTTGTTACGTTACAGCCTTCTCCTGAAATTGATTAAAATAGTTTTTTTTTCATCAATCTACTTACAATACCCCATAGTGGTGAAGCAAAAACAGGTTTTTATAAAATCACATTTACATATGTATTCAGACCTTTTACTTAGTACTTTGTTGATTATTCTTGGTTATGACACTACAAGCTTGGCCCACCTGTATTTGGGGAGTTTCTCCCATTCTTCTCTGCAGATCCTCTTTAACTCTGTCAGTTTGGATGAGGAGTATCGTTGGACAGCTATATTCAAGCCTCTCCAGAGATGTTCGATCGAGTTCAAGTCCGGGCTTAGGTGGGGCCGCTCAAGGACATTGAGACTTGTCCCGAAGCCACTCCTGCGTTGTTTTGGGTGTGTGCTTAGGGTAATATTCCCATTGGAAGTTGAACCTTGGCCACAGTCTGAGGTCCTGAGCACTCTGGAGCAGGTTTGTATCAAGGAAGATCTCTGTACTTTGCTCCATTCATCTTTCCCTTGATCCTGACTAGTCTCCCAGTCCCTGTCACTGAAAAACATCCCCACGTCTTCCAGACTTGACGCTTGGCATTCAGGCCAAATAGTTCAATCTTGGTGTCATCAGACCAGAGAATCTTGTTTCTCATGGTCTGAGAGTCCTTTAGGTGCCTTTTGGCAAACTCCCAGTGGGCTGTCGTGTCTTTTACTGAGGAGTGGCTTCCGTCTGGCCACTCTACCATAAAGGCCTGATTGGTGGAGTGCTGCAGAGATGGTTGTCCTTCTGGACTCAGTTTGGCCAGGTGGCCAGCTCTAGGAAGAGTCTTGGTGGTTCCAAACTTCTTCCATTTAAGAAGAATGGAGGCCACTGTGTTCTTGGGGACCTTTAATGCTGCAGATTTTTTTTTGCACCCTTCCCAGATCTGTGCCTCGACACAACGCTGTCTCAATGCTCTACAGACAATTCCTTCGACCTCATGGCTTGGGTTTTGCTCAGACATGCACTATCAACTGTGGGACCTTATAAAGACAGGTGTGTGCCTTCCCAAATCATGTCAGGTCAATTGAATTGACCACAAGTGGACTCTAATCAAGTTGTAGAAACACCTCAAGGATGATGCACCTGAGCTCATTTTCAAAACATATTTAAATAAGATATTTCAGTTTTTTATTTTGAATACATTTGCAAACATTTCTAAAAACCTGTTTTCACTTTGTCATCATGGGCTATTGTGTGTAGACTGATTGAATTTAAAAAAAAAAATCAAATTTAGAATAAGGCTGTAACGTAACAATGTGGAAAAAGGGGTCTGTAAACTTTCCGAATGTGCTGTATTTGCAAAAATGTCTAAAAACATGTTTTCACTTTGTCATTATCGGGTATTGTGTGTAGATGGTTGAGGAACATTTTTATTTAATCGATTTTGAATTCAGGCTGTAACACATCAAAATGTGAAATAAGTCAGGGGGTATGAATACTTTCTGAAGGCACTATAAATATTCTCTATCCATATTTCTCTCTCTCTCCCTCTCTCCTTTTCCCTCTCTTTCTCCTGTAGTGGTGGGCACCTGGCCCTGGAGAGGCCCCTGGTGACAGCCCTGCTGCTCACTCTGAGTGGTGTGTTGTGTTCTTATTAACCAGTGGTACAGCAGCTCCGAGAGGAACATACTGTACAGTTGAAGTCAGAAGTTTCATACACCTTAGCCAAATACATTTATACTGTTTTTCACAATTCCTGACATTTAATCCTAGTAAATATTCTGTCTGTAAAAAATTGTTGAAAAAATGACTTGTGTCATGCACAAAGTAGATGTCCTAACCTGTCACAACTCGGCCCCTCTCCTTGTTCGTGCGGCGTTCGACGTCACCTGCCTTCTAGCCATCGCCGATCCACTTTTCATTTGTTTTGTCTTTGTCTTACACACCTGGTTTCAATCCCCCAATTACTTGTTCATTATTTAACCCTCTGTTCCCCCATGTTTGTTTGTGAGTAATTGTACGTAATACGGTTCGTTATGTGGGCTCGCTTTATTGTATATTATTGGTCTATTTCTGAGTAAATTAAGTTTATTTACTCATATCTGCTGTCCTGCGCCTGACACCTCTACACAAGCTACACACAGACCTCATTACATAACCGGCTTGCCAAAACCATAGTTTGTTAATAAGACATTTGTGGAGTGGTTGAAAAAGAGTTTTAATTAAAGAGGCTGCGAATTTTTGCAGCTTTTTGTTAAAAATCGCGCAACATTTCAACGTCCTGCTACTCATGCCAGGAATACAGTATATGGATATGATTAGTATGTGTGGATAGAAAACCCTCTGAAGTTTATAAAACTGGTTAAATCATGTCTGTGACTATAACAGAACGCGTTTAGCAGGAAAAATCCCAAGGAAAACTGTTCACAAAAAAAACAAAATAATATCCCTCCGCCAGTCTCTGTATTGTATTGAAAATAGATAGGGCCCTGTTTACAATGCCTACAGCTTCCACACGATGTCGCCAGTACTGTCAATTGATTTTAAATTAATCCTTGGTAACATGAGGAATAGGCGCTTCCTGTCGTCGACCACACCACAGGAAGTAATGAAAGAGAGAATGTGGACCATGATTTCAAAACGTGCTGCTATTGAATACAGATCGCCCCGTGATCAATTTGATCGATTATTAACGTTTACTAATACCTAAAGTTGGATTACAAAAGTAGCTTGAAGTGTTTTGTCAAAGTTTATAGGTAACTTTTTTAATTTTAAAAAATTACGGTGCGTTTTGGAACGGTGCTTTTCCATGGATCAGACGGCCTTCATAAATTGACATTTTGGGTATACATAGACGGATTTAATCGAAAAAAAGACCCAATTGTGATGTTTATGGGACATATAGGAGTGCCAGCAAAGAAGCTCGTCAAAGGTAATGAACGTTTTATATTTTATTTCTGCGTTTTGTGTAGCGCCGGCTACGCTAATTATTCTGTTTACGTCCCCTTTGTGTATTTCGGGGGTGCATGCTATCAGATAATAGCTTCTCATGCTTTCGCCGAAAAGCATTTTAAAAATCTGACATGTTGGCTAGATTCACAACGAGTGTAGCTTTAATTGAGTACCCTGCATGTGTGTTTTAATGAAAGTTTGAGTTGAGTTGTATCGAGTACTATTAGTTGTCACTCTGAAATTTCCGCTGATGTCCGCTGATGTTGATCTCTGTACAGGGACAGCAGCCGTAACAGGTTTTAATGACTCCAACCTAACCCTAAGTGTACGTAAACTTCTGACTTCAACTACACATAATATGGACTACATCATAGAGAGTGAGTTCAATACACCGGTGCTATTATAATAAAATAAGATCACATTACTGTATGTAAATTAAAAACAGTTTTATATACCTAAACGTGGTCATGACAGCTTTAATTTAAGGTGTGATATGAAGTCTATAAATAGCCCTAATATGTGTTGTGTGTACTATGTGTGTTTTCATGTGTTGTAGATTTGCTGAGGGTGTGTCTGACCTCTGGCCAGACAGTCACTGAGGAAGGGATAAATCCGGAGCACAGAGAGACGCAAACACTGAAGGATAAATTTGTAGATTATATACATTCACTGTAACTCTGGGGCTGGGCCTTATTCAATCATATCTCGCAAGCATTCTGTTAGGTCAGTGAAGAAACATGTCGAAATATACTTTGCAGAATGAGTACTTTTTTGCATTTCAAAATGTCATGGGATGCATTTGTTCCATTATTTACATTTTTGTTGGTGGCACTATGCTGGAATAATGACATTAATAGAGTGATCCTTTATGTGCATGTATTCAGACCTCAATCAGTCTTGCTACCAAGCTAATTTTGCTTTTGACTTTTCCCATTCATGACACATTTCTTAGAATTTAAATGTTCCTAAAAATAAATACTGCCCCTCTGTCAAGTATTATGATTTGAAAGACAGAGTATGTGTGCTCTCTCGATCTCGCTCTCACTTTTACAGATACAGTGTGTCATGATGATTAATCAAATAGAGATGGGAATGCACATGATGCTCAACCAAGAGTGATCCCTTCACCATCAGCCTTCAATTGTGTCATCTACGGACTAACTAACCTAGTTGTGACATGATACAATTCAGTCCCTCGTAATATGCATTATCAAATTTAACAAGACCCACCCCCTAAAAAAAATGACAAGAAAACAGCATAAGGTCATCTAATAAAAGTTATTCTTAAGGCTGTAAGATTACAAGCAGATCCAAAAATATATTGCCCAAAAGTAACTCGACATTTTTGTAAGAGACAGTTCACCGTTCATTGCTTGGCTTCCGTGAGATGTTGTTCTCCTCCACTTGTTTCACCATCTGTTTCATTGCAGCCAGCAGAAATAAGCCATCTAATGCGCCTGGCACCAGTGGTGAGACAGGGATGGTAACAGAAAGAACTCTCCAAGGCATCATTGTACACTCCCCTCTGCCCCTAGGAAAGAATGTTTGGGCCCCGGTTTATGGAGCTCTGCCATTCTTTGGAATTATACTTTTATCAAAGCCAATAATATAATCAAACACTATGAAAACATATGGATGTACAGTACATAATATGTAGGACCACATGGTTTGATTGTAAGAGGACTAGATATAAAGTAGGCCACAGGACAGCACCTGGGGCTGTATGCAGTGTAGTGAGGGCCAAAGGCAGGTATTTATGCTCTACACCCACTTTTCTAAGTGGACATTGCGTATACTCCTTAATCCACACTGATGCGTATAAAAGCAGTGTACTGGAGGTACATGCTGTATCAATTATGTAGTAATATCGAGAAATCATGCACAAAGTAGCCTATACAATCACAAAGCACGTGAAATACATACACACGCCAGCCACAAACACGTTACGTAACCACGACCAACACTGACATAATTGGTTGGTAACGTCCTGACATTACCTTCCCACAACGTTGTGGCAACATAATCTGAAGATAATATCATAGCCACTGCATTTGGTCATCTTCCAAATATGGTAGTGAGAGGAAGCCCAGTGGACGGCAGTGGGAGAAGATTGAGCTAGATGGATTTTGGTCGACATCCTTCAAATTTTCTCATAAAGGAAATGGTTGATTTCCATAACTAGAATCAATAACAAACAGAGTGCACTAAGTTTTGTAGACCTGACTTACCTAATTGTTTATAGAGATTACTTTGTTTAGGACAAGTGCACTAGATAGTGGGCGTTTTCCTAATGAACGTTATGCATATTCACTAAAGCACAAATGGTCTTCATCCTCTTCTTGGCGGTAGCTAGCATGTTCCAAGTAGATCTCTAGCTGACTAGCCAATTCACAAAAAACGCACTTGGTATAAATAGCCAGAAATAGATTTCTTTGCAAGTTTTCCCACTACTAGT
This sequence comes from Oncorhynchus mykiss, assembly GCF_013265735.2. Classification (NCBI taxonomy): domain Eukaryota; kingdom Metazoa; phylum Chordata; class Actinopteri; order Salmoniformes; family Salmonidae; genus Oncorhynchus; species Oncorhynchus mykiss. The sequence continues at coordinate 64,289,251 of NC_048565.1, forward strand.
ACTCCTTCTGTGACTCAATTTTTTTCACGATTAGAAACATACGTCATCAATTAAATACCTTGTTTATTGTAAAATGGAAGGGAGGAAAATCATTTTCCAGTTTCCAACAGACATTGAAAGGCATATAATAAATAATGAAAAAATGCATTTGGAGTAATTATTGCATGGTGAGGCACATGTTGTTGGCTGTGTAATCAGTAATGTGCTGTATCCATGACCACCCATCGAATCAATCACCAAAGCAATGATCACTGATCGATAAAACATGCTAGCTACCAGTAATGAAACAAATCTATAGCTAGGTTTAACACAACTAGCACGAGGCAGCAGGCAGCTAGCTAATGTTAGTTTACCAATCTGCCCGGCAGATTGTTTGACCCATCGCGGGTTATCTGTATTTCCGTACCCCCTTATTGTTCTCTTTTGCCTGACCTTCGGCTAGCAAGGTATGTTGTCCTTGGCTCCGAAATTGTTCAACATAAAACCGTGGTAATGTTACACAATGTTACCAGAAATGCTACCATAAGTTTGTTACAATGTGGACAATACAAAGATTTATGTGAACAAGTCTCACCGAGCTCGCTAACTAGGGTACCTATTGTAACTTGTGAGTGCTTGCGACAGTGTTTGACTGAGTGTCCATGTGCTTGCTCAGGTGCCTGAGAGCTGTGACTGCGCCAAGGGCGAAAATATTTTGTGTTGTCTCTTCGTGTGCAGGTATGTATTTTATTTTGTCCGAATTATGTTCTATATAATTTTACTTGTATTGTAATGGTGTGCTGTTGTGCACCGAATGTGTGCACGCAGCACCTGTTATTTCCTTTCGGCGCTCTTTTGCCTGACCTTCGGCACAGCTAGGTGCCTGAGAGCTGTGACTGCGCCAAGGGCTAAAATATTGTGTGTTGTCTCTTCGTGTGCAGGCCAAATAAAAATAATCCAACCAGCAGACCTACAGTTGTGGCAGGGTCCTAATTAAAAGTGCACAACGCAGAACGAACCACGCTACACATGCATCCCGTACACAGGATAATGGTGCAGAAAAGAAAGACCTACACCATGTGCAGCATTAGAGCAGAGCCTCAACACATCTATAAGGTTTAAGAGGGCAGCAACTGAACGTGTTTCATAGGACAAAGTGTGGGTCTTTTATTCTAATGTTTCATAGGACAGGATAAAGTCTGGGTCTTTACTATATAATATGTTCTCCATTATCGGGGGTGTTGCTAATCAGGCAATGGTTGTTAATTAAGGTGGTGTCTCACAGAGAGGAGTGTCCATTTTGATTGAAGAGAAGGAGTGTGACATAGACCCCCAGAAGTCTGCAGACTACAGGGTTACACTGCTATCTATAGCAGGACACGATCCTTAAGAATGTAAGGTCCTCATTTGGGTACTGGTCACAGGAGTAGCAAGAAAGGCTGCCTTTTGCATGACTTCTGGAGTCTACGTTACATACCCCTCTTACACATACAGAGAGAAAAACGACGGGCTGCAGTTTAAATTAACTTTAGAGTGCTATTTTAAAAAATCAGGGTGAATAACAGGGATAGAGGACATAACCATAAACGATTGTCTACAAACGACAATATACTACCACAGATGTTATAGCAACCCCTACACTACTAAATTAACTATAAAACAGGAGACCTTAGGGATAGACCAACATCCAGTGGAATTCAATAAAATGTGATTAAAAACCTCTCTGGGATAGGTGTCCCACCAGCGTCATCGATTTGAGTAATCCACTCGTTCAACATGCAGAGAAAGGAATCCAAAAAGCTACCACTAAACTTTGTTAAAACAAGTCAAAATATGTTTCTATCCAATCCTCAGGTACCCTAAAATGTCATTAAACTATAATATTTCATACAGAAAGAAGTATGTTCAATAGAAAAGTAAAATAAACAAGGATTTAGGACCACGCGGACACCACAGAGCATGTGAGCAGAGGCCGCGTTTGTCTGTGCGTTGTGCTTTTTCTCAGAGTTGTCAAAGCAAGCAAAGCAGAAACTGGGTACTCTTAATTTGACTGATGTAGCTGGCAAGGTAACTGCTGTTTGACTGAACAGAAGAAAAAACATTTTTTCCCAGTGCTGAGCTAGTAGTGTAACTGACATGTAACGTTAGCTAATGTTTCATCCCCTCTCGACTGAAGTTCTGTCTGAAGTGAATGGCTAGCTACCACAACCAGTTCAGCTCTAGCCTCTAGCTATCTGTCTGGTAGCAGTATCTAACAGCTGTTGTGTGTATGGAAATGTGTTGTAGCCTTTTGTTTTGTCCCGTTTCAACAGAAGTAAATTAACTTGGCTTGTTTTTGCCAGTTGATGCACCATTAGAGCTAGCCAGAAGTTGGCTAACACTAGGTAATATTTTTGCTTCAATCACAGTCAGTCAGTATAGCAATGCAACATTATTGGTCTGTCAGTTTCCCTACCTAATTCCCTACTTTTCACACTGATACAGTATATACAGCTCTACAGGCCTCACTGTCATGGTGCACAGTCAGTACACAACACAATGTTTATTATGTCTTAACAAGATCAGATGGTGACAGGTGTCACAGCATGGTCAGACAGCCAGGGAAGACCAGTCGACGGAGCTCAGGTGAATGTTGCAGTATATTATAACAATCAGTGAATAGATAAAGTTCCATCTTGAGTTGATGGGTAGACTACAGTATGGGATCTGGGAATAATGGTAATTTAAATTATTGAACCATTGATTATATTCTTGGATAATATGATATATAAATGTACACCAAGGTAATTCGTTGTCATGCCTCATCTAGGCTGTATCCCAACCGGTCGTGATTTGGAGTCCCATAGGGCGGCGCGCAATTGGCCCAGCCTCGTCCGGGTTTGGCCAGTGTAAGCCATCGTTGTAAATAAGAATTTGGTCTCAACTGACTTAAAACAACCACAACATCTAAGCAGGATCAGATGTTGACAGGGGTCTCAGCAGGGTCAGGCAACCAGGTAAGACCAGTCTGTGACGGCACTGAGCTGAACTTTTACAGATGCAACCCTTTATTCTCCCTGTGCAGCAAACACCGGACAAGACAGAAGCTTCAAAGATTGAAACTATTTTAAGGCAGTCTGACAAAACCTCAAGTTGATTTCCAAAGTGTATCAAGGCTTTTGACAGGCTTTTCCTGATGACACAAAACATGTAAAACAAAAAATGTGAGGAAAACCTGGGAGACGATGATGATGAATGCCCAGTAATTTTCATAGAATCTCAGACATAAATTGCTGCAATTTAAGACCCTCCATAGAATGTACTATAAGCCAGTGAAACTGAATATCGTGCACTCAGAAATGTCATTCCTGTGCTGGAGGTGTAAAACACTAAAGGGGACATATGTTATGCTCTTGTGAAGGCTGGCTGATTTCTGGCAAAGAGTATGTTCTCTTATCTCACCATGTCTACAGATTCTCCCTTCTCTCGGTTTTTGTTTGCTTGGAAATGTTGATACTGGAGACTGTTATCAGAAGAAACTGTGCAACCTAGCATTTATAGCAGATAAGAAATGCATTGTCATTAATTGGAAGGTTTGTTATCCTCTCATAATGTCACAATGGATGGCAGGAATGTCAAATGATGTATCACTAGATTTGATGTATTACAAGATTAAGGGTATACTGTGCAACTTTCATAAGGTCTGGATGCCTTAAATAGAATACTGTACGACAAAAGGAGTCTGTATTGAAAACATGCCCACGTCAGGGAAGATACATGTTTAGGGAATCACTAGCTGCTGGGTTGCTCAGTCCTGGCCCTGAGTGTCTGCCGCACTGTTGGTTTTCACTCTGGCCTTGGCCTAACACACCTGAAACCAATAATTTATGTTTCAGTAAGATCCTAAAGTGGTGTAGGGTGTGTTGGGTTGGGGCTCTGAAAGGCGGTGGACCCCTACGGGCAGGACAGGATGATCCAGCCATATTGTGTGCGAGTAAATAGAGCTCTACAGTACTGTTAGGCCTATGTTATGAATTACAGTACTCTCCGTAATTATTGGGACAGTGAAGCATTTTTTCTTCTTTTGGTTCTGTACTCCAAAAGTTTTGATGTGAAATCAAACAATGACTCTGAGGTTAACGTTCAGACTGTCAGCATTCATTTGAGGATATTTTCATCCATATTGGGTGAACCGTTAAGAAATTAAAGCACTTTTTGTACATAGTATCCCATTTTTATGGGACCAAAAGTATCGGGATGATTTGACTTAAGTCTTTGGTCCCACATTCATAGCACGCGATGACGACATCAAGCTTGTAACTCTACACATATGTTGGATGCATTTGCTCTTTCTTTTGTTTGTGTTTCAGTCTATTTTGTGCCCAAAAGAAATGAATGGTAAATAATGTATTGTCATTTGAGTCAATTTTATATTTGAAAATAAGAATGTAACATGTTTCTAAACACTTCTACATTAATGTGTATGCTACCATGATTACAGAGAAAGTTAGATGCACAAATATCATACCCCCAAGACATGCTAACCTCTCACCATTAAACTAATAGGGAAGCACATGATATTTGTGCGTTTATAATTTTATCACTCATCATTATTCACAATTCATTCAGGATTATCCATAATCATGGTAGCATCCACATTCACGTAGACGTGTTTAGAAACATATTCGAGTCTTATTTACAATAAAAATGACCTCAAAGGGGTCATATTATATTGGGTAGAAATGCAGGAAATTAGCTTTTCAAAAAGGACCCCCAGATCCCTACTAGGTTAACCCCCCCCCCCTTCTAAAACTAAAGTTGTGCCCCTGTGTTCAAGTGTCATGACCGATTGAACATTTTCTTCATTGAAAGTGAATGAAGCCAGGGTTAATTTTGTCAAAGATGTTTATAACTAACCTGCTCATCTGTGGTTTTGTATGTTAAGTCTGAGAGAAAATGACCGCCACAATAATTTTAATATGAATGTTTTACATTGACATTTTAGTCACTTAACAGACTTACAGGAGCGATTAAGGTTAAGTGTCTTGCTTGAAGGCACATCTACAAATTTTTCACCTAGTTGGCTTTGGGATTCAAACCAGCGACCTTTTGGTTAGGATATCTGCCAACCTAATGGTTTTGATTGCACAAACATAGGCTCACATGATTTGCCTTTTTCTGTATACATATGAGACATATAACCTGTTATACAGTGCCTTGCGAAAGTATTTGGCCCCCTTGAACTTTGCGACCCTTTGCCACATTTCAGGCTTCAAACATAAAGATATAAAACTGTATTTTTTTGTGAAGAATCAACAACAAGTGGGACACAATCATGAAGTGGAACGACATTTATTGGATATTTCAAACTTTTTTAACAAATCAAAAACTGAAAAATTGGGCGTGCAAAATTATTAAGGACAAAGTCAAGTTATTGGAGTGGCCATCAGAAAGCCCTGACCTCAATCCTATAGAAAATCTGTGGGCAGAACTGAAAAGGCGTGTGCCAGCAAGGAGGCCTACAAACCTGACTCGGTTACCCCAGCTCTGTCAGGAGGAATGGGCCAACATTCACCCAACTTATTGTGGGAAGCTTGTGGAAGGCTATCCAAAACGTTTGACCCAAGTTAAACAATGTAAAGGCAATGCTACCAAATACTAATTGAGTGTATGTAAACTTCTGACCCACTGGGTATGTGATGAAAGAAATAAAATCTGAAATAAATAATTCTCTCTATTATTCTGACATTTCACATTCGTAAAATAAAGTGTTGATCCTAACTGACCTAAGACAGGGAATTCTTACTAGGATTAAATGTCAGGAATATTGAAACACTGAGTTTAAATGTACTTGGCTAAGGTGTATGTAAACTTCCTGGAATGGCCTAGTCAAAGACCAGACCTCAATTATGACTTAAAGATTGCTGTACACCAGCGGAACCCATCCAACTTGAAGGAGCTGGAGCAGTTTTGCCTTGAAGAATGGGCAAAAATCCCAGTGGCTAGATGTGCCAAGCTTAAAGAGACACACCCCAAGAGACTTGCAGCTGGAAAAGGTCTACGAAATATTAACTTTGGGGGGTGAATAGTTATGCATAATCAAGTTCAGTTTTTTGTCTTATTTCTTGTTTTGTTTCACCCCAAAAAATGTTTTCCATCTTCACAGTGGTAGGCATGTTGTGTAAATCAAATGATACAAACCCACCTTTAATTCCAGGTAGTAAGGCAACAAAATAGGGAAAATGGCAAGGGGGTGAATACTTTTGCAATCCACTGTATACATATGGTTCAAAGGATCCAATAAGTGGTAGGGTGGGGGCAGGAGAATAGATCCTAGATTTCAATGTTGAGAGTATGTAAGCGTTTGCGGTTAACTGACTGTGTCAGTTGTATGCGGCCGTGTTGATGGCAATGATTATAGGTTTGAGATGGGTAGAGGTGAAACCACTCAGAGTGGTGATCTGCTTTGATTTGGCTGCAGTGTTGAGTAGTGTGAAGACAGGCAGGTCAGATTGTGGAGATGATGAGATTGGAGAGGATGGGAGTGGTGGTAAGCTTTTGCTGGGTACCGCCAATGTGGATGTGGAGGGTAATGAGAAGGTCGATGTGTGGTGAGAAGAAATTGGTAGATATTCAGGTCCCGCTGGGCCACAGGGAAGTCAGGTTCTTGATCCGGGCAAAAGGGCTTGATCTTTGGCAAAGAGAGTGGGATGCTAGTAGTAGGGGGAGTCAATTTTGTCACGTGCACCAGTCAGTTAAAGGGAATGGAAACACTAGGATTTAGAACACCAGGTAACGGTAACTGTAAATCTCCATATTGGCATTGTTGCCAATATGGAGAGAAAATGTTGGAACTCCCAAAAATGGCTGAATTTACTGAGAAGTAGTTTATTTACAGAAAATTAAATAATGTTAGTTAGGGAGTCAACAAATCTATTGAAGCGGTTCATGTTTGAGCCGATCGTTGCCCCAGATCAAATAGTTTGTTCTCATAGCAGTAACAACACAGACATGCCGCCTGAAACACCTCAGCTAGAGGTGTCGGTGTTGCCAAACACAGACTGGTGTTCGTGGGGATGCTGTCAGATTATATATTTTTTAACCTTTATTGGCAAGTCAGTTAAGAACAAATTATTATTTACAATGTGGGCCTATCACGGCCAAACCCGGACGACACTGGACAAGTTTGGGAGCCCTATGGGACTCCCAAACACGGCCGGTTGTGATACAGCCTGGAATCAAACCAGGGTCTGTAGTGATGCCTATAGCACTAAGGCAGCAGTGCCTTAGACCGCTGCACCACTCAAATTCCTGCTAGCTCGAGCTGGCATGTCCTTCCTCTTCAAGACATGGAGCCACTTTTTCAAAAGTTATGGGTTCTTGGGTAACCGATGGTAGTTAACCGAAGGATTTTTTTGAGGCCAGTTCATACTACCTGGCGCAATACAGTTCATGTTTGAATTACTACTTGTTGTTGCCATCTTCGTTGTCCGCATCTAATCTCACTCTCTTCGATTCACTCTCTGCGTGAAAACTCAATACCACAGACGATTTGCTGATTCCTGCTAGTGACGCACTGGTGTAAGTTGTTACTATGGCAATTTAAAATGGCGCTGACCATAGAGCAATAAACCTTGTCGACAAGATCAAAATACTAAATATAGAGATATTTTTATGTTTATTTTATTTATTTATTTATCCAGGTAAGTTGACTGAGAACACGTTCTCATTTGCAGCAACGACCTGGGGAATAGTTACAGGGGAGAGGAGGGGGATGAATGAGCCAATTGTAAACTGGGGATTATTAGGTGACCATGATGGTTCAAGGGCCAGATTGGGAATTTAACCAAGACACCGGGGTTAACACCCCTACTCTTGTTAAATGTTAAATGCTCTTTGCTTAGATTTACTTCCTAAAGTGTTTCAATTCCCCTTTAAGGAAGAGGTGGAGAGTATGTGATGTAGGAGAGAAGAAGTTGTGTGGAGTAGACTACGGTTTGAATTCACGTTGTGGATGACAGGGAGACATGAAAAAGGTTTGTTTGAGTGTTAAGTGGAGGAAACGGTGGAGCATGTGTTGATATTTATGAACTGTATGATGTAAATATGGAGAGATTGTGTGAAAGGGTTAGAGAGGCTGGTTGGGGTTTGGTGGTGTAGTGGGGGGAGGAAAGTGGTGTTTAGGGCTCTATTTCACTTTCTTAGAGGAACAGGACTAATGCAGATAATTTTATGTAGGTCGGCCATGACTGGCCTCACACTCCAGTACAGTAGGTGGTGGTGTATGCACCTTAAAAGTGGGATGCGATCCGCTAACCCAATCCCAAAGAAGTAGAAGAGTGGACCAGGAGTAGACAGAAGGCAACACGTAGGCTTGGTGGATTCATTTTGATAGTTCTAAAAGGGCCAGTCCAGTATGGCATAACCAAATACCTGCAATTCTGGAGTGGCAAATAATGAATAGGAAACCTTAAATGCATAACAATGGCATGCCGTACTGAAAACGTAAGCAAAATATGTTGTATCGACCAAAATGGGTCTTTTCACTTTGATGTTGTAAATTTGTAACTATCTTACGTAACAAGTATGAAAGCGTACATCGTTAGTTTATCGTGACAATATAACTTTGTTTGGTTGGGAGCCTAGTTTCAGCAAAATACCATATGTCATGCTCACAAAGAGGGACATCGGTAGATGGTAGGGTAGATAGGAAAGACATTTGAACTTAGTTATGATTTACTGGTTGATAACATAAGGCAACAATGGGTATGCAAACCAGGTATTGAAAAAGTTTGGTTCCTTGTCTTGGTGGAATCTTTGTGATGAGCATTTCATTCATCATGTGCTGTTTGAAAGCTTTACCAAAAAACCTTCCCAATTCAATTTTGACTGCAAAGTAGGCCTACCTAGCAGAATGATATTAAGATTTTTGTCAATTGGGAGGGCGTTTGTTTTGCACTCTGCCATCACATTTACACTGTAGACCACAGAAACACAGCTAGCCAAATGATCTCTAGCTAGGTGTTCAATTTAATTAAAGGGCAGCTACACATTCCCCTTAAATGTGGATTTTTCCCAGACCTCAAAAAAGTTCTCTGGGGATGTGGATTAAGTATTGTTGTGGATGTAGAACAGCCAAATTGTGTTTTTCTTTAAAAGAAAATTGCGATTTTTTTGTTTGTTGTGAAAATCTACAAGAAAACTCATAAAAACATCAATTTTTCACACAGGGCTCATTTCCTTCGCCAGCGTCTGTTTGGGGAAAATTGTCTAATTTAGAGTACACCCACTTCTCCAGGCACCACTACACCACTGGCTGTATGTATGCAACAAACACTCAAACTGGACAGTTTAATCCCAATCTCTTCATTCAAAGACTCAGTCAGGGACACTCTTACTGACAGTTGTGGCTGCTTTGCGTGATGTATTGTCTCTACCTTCTTGCCCTTTATACTGTTGTCTGTGCCCAACAATGTTTGTACGCTGTTTTGTGCTGCTACCATGTTGTGTTGTGTTGCTACCATGCTATGTTGTCGTCTTAAGTCTCTCTTCATGTAGTGTTGTGTTGTCTTTCTTGTCATGATGTGTGTTTTGTCCTATATTTTTATTAAATTGTATTTTTAATCCCAGCCCCCATACCCGCAGGACGCCTTTTGGTAGGCCGTCATTCTAAATAAGAATTTGTATTAACTGACTTGCCTATTTTAAATTAAAAAATAAATATACAAAAAAATCAAGTGTCTGAGGGTAGGAATGCTGATCTAGGATCAGGTCCCCCCTGCTGTCTATGTGGTCTTATTCATTGTAATTTAAAAGGCTAATCTAGCTGGTCACACATATGTGCCATTTGACGATCCATCAGATGCAACGGAAGTACCGTAGTTGTGTGTGTGTTGCTCTTGACATCTTTCACCCCCTCGATACATCATACACACCTTTGTTAGCAACTGTTGTTTATAGTACTATCTTCCTTGTTGTCTTTTGGTTGTGTGTTTACTCAAAATATACCATAATGGTCTACTCTTTAAAATGTTTTTATTTTACCTCCTGTTCTCCTTAATTTCGTGATATCCAATTACAATTCTGTCTCATCGCTGCAACTCCCCAACGGGCTCGGGAGAGGAAAAAGTAGAGTCGTGCGTCCTCCTAACCTCCCTTAACACCCGCCAGCTTAACCTGGAAGCCAGCTGCACCAATGTGTCTGAGGAAACACCGTTCAACTGATGTCTGAAGTCAGCCTGCAGGCACCCGGCCCACCACAAGGAGTCCCTAGAATGCGATGAGCCAGGAGAGCTCAGGAAAAGGAAACCCAGGAGAGGTACTGGATTGGTTCAAACTGGATTTGCTTTAAAAACAATTTTATTCTCGGTACGGAATCCCATATTTGGAACATTGACATTGTCAGTCCTCCTCAGATCTCAAACCTCCCCTAGTCATGTCTTAACACTGAAGTAGTCTAGAGTAATCCCTCCTCCTCAACCTTCACCCCTCACCTAGTCAAGTCTCAACCCTGAACCAGTCAAGCGCCACCCCCAATGTTCCTAATATGAATTCTGTACCTTGGCATACATTGATGGCATGGGAGTTCACATCAGATGAGGGCTGCAGGCTGCTGTTGGACTTAATTTAATTCAAGTGCTTTTACACTTACATTAACTTCCCTTTGTGGAATCCCAATACAAGATGGGTGCCGACGGGTAACACTTTACAAGTTCCAACCCTAGTGAAAGGTTTTTAGAATTTTAGTTCATTTATTAAAAATAAAAACAGAAATACCTTATTTACATAAGTATTCAGACCCTTTGCTATGAGGCTCGAAATTGAGCTCAGGTGCATCCTGTTTCCATTAATCATGCTTGATGTTTGTACAACTTGATTTGGAGGCAACCTGTGGTCAATTCAGTTGATTGGACATGATTTGGAAAAGCACACACACACACCTGTCTATACACCTGTATATACAAGGTCCACAGTTGACTGTGCATATCAGAGCAAAACCCAAGACATGAGGTCGAAGTGAAATAATTGTCCGTTGAGCTCCGAGACAGGATTGGGTCGAGACACAGATCTGGGGAAGGGTACCAAATAATTTCTGCAGCATTGAAAGTCCCACAGAACACAGTGGTCTCGATCATTCTTAAATGGAAGAAGTTTGGAAACACCAAGACTCTTCCTAGAGCTGGCCACCTGGCTAAACTGAGCAATCGGGGGAGAATGGCCTTGTTCAGGGAGGTAACCAAAAACTGGATGGTCACTCTGACAGAGCTCCAGAGTTCCTCTGTGGAGATGGGAGAAACTTCCAGAAGGACAACCATCTCTGTAGCACTCCACCAATCAGGCCTTTATGGTAGAGTGGCCAGACGGAAGCCACTCCTCAGTATAAGGCACGACAGCCCGCTTAAAGGACTCTGCCCATGAGAAACAAGAAGAACGGGAGAAAGTCCCCAAATACAGGTGTGCCAAGCTTGTAGCATCATACTCAAGAAGACTTGAGGCTATAATTGCTGCCAAATGTGTTCAACAATGTACTAAGGGTCTGAATACTTGTGTAAATGTGATATTTAAGTTTTTTTTACTTACACATTTTTGTGTAAAAAAAAGGTTTTGTTTCGTCATTATGGGGTATTGTGTATAGGATGATGAGAAGAAAAAAATTAATTGAATCAATTTTAGAATATGGCTGTAGTTTAACAAAGTGGACAAAGTTCTGGTCTGAATATTCTCCCGAATTCACTGTAACTATGTGAGAATGCTGTTCAACACCATAGTCCCCTCCAAGCTCATCACCAAGCTAGGGGCCCGGGGACTGAACCCCTCCCTCTGCAACTGGATGCGGAACTTCCTGACGGGTTGCCCCCAGGTGGTGAGGGTAAGCAACAACACCTCCTCCACACCAACCCTCAACACCGGGGCCTCTCAGGGGTCCGTGCTTAGTCCCCTCTACTCCATGTTCACCCACAACTGCATGGCCACGCACGACTCCAACACCAAGTTTGCTGATGACACAACGGTGTTATGCCTGATCACTGATGGCAATGAGTCAGCCTACAGGAAGAAGTAGACTTAGCACTGTGGTGCCAAGACAACAAGGAGCTGATTATGGACTATAGGAGAAAGCCCCCATCCACATCGACTGGGATGTTGGAGAACTGATCGAGAGCTTAAAGTTCATCGCTAAGGACTTAACATGGTCCACACACCCACACAGTCGTGAAGAGGGCACGGCAGCGCCTCTTCCCCCTCAGGAGGCTCTCGGATCCTCGGATCCTCGGATCCTCAAAAGGTTCTACAGTTGCACCACCGAGAGCATCTTAACTGGCTGCATCACCATTTGGTATGTCAAATGCTCCTCCCTTGACCGCAAAGCGCTACAGAGGGTGGTGAGGACAGACGAGCACATCTATGGGGCCGAGCTCACTGACATCCAGAACCTCTATATCAGGCAGTGTCAGAGGAAGGCCCGAAAAATTGCCAGACTCCAGCCACCCAAGCCATAGACTGTTCACTCTGCTACCATCCTGCAAACTGTACAGGAGCATCGGCTCTTGGACCAACAGGCAAACTATCTGAACTGACTATCTTGCACTGAGCCTACACACACTCACTAGACTATATATATACACACACACCATACAAACACTCACTTACACACACTACATTGACACTCCCACACCAAACACACACACATTCACATACACTACATACGCTAACACACACACAGTCGAATCTGGGGAGGATGGCTCATAATAATGGCTGGAATGGAGTCAATGGAATAATAAACATGTGGTTTCCATGTGGTTGACACCATTCCGTTGACTCCATTCCAGTCATTACTATGAGCCGTCCTCCCGTCAGCAGCCTCTACTGATAAATACACATTACAGACATGCACACTTTTACACTCATAATTTGCTGCTGCTGCTACTCTGTTCTTTATTTTACTCTGATCTATCCTGATGCCTTGTCACTTTACCCTGCCTTCATGTACATATCCACCTCAATACCTCGTACCTCTGCACATTGTATTTTATTCCTCTTGTCTCACAATTTTTTAAATTATTGTTATTTTTAAACTCAGCTAATCCACTGTTCCTAGGCAGTCATTGAAAATAAGAATTTGTTCTTAATAACTGACTGGCCTAGTTAAATAAAGGTAAAATAAAAGTCCACACCAGTTGTAATCGGCACGTCACAAATATAATTTTATTTGATCCCCGCAGGGCTGACTGATGTTGCCTCTCAAACATCCAGGGTGCTCCTGGCTGCCTCTAAATTCAAGGCCTGGGTGTCTGTATGCTAACCATGAACACCCAGATGACTATGATTTATGTGACCCCACATTTGACTCTGTTCAGACTTGGCATAGTGTGCATATAGGCGGGTCTGTTGACCCTTTGCATAGTTCTTTTGTCTTGTTGGTTTGCAGACAGATGAAAGCTTGGCTGTGTCTGAAAAAATGACTAGCTGTCAAAACCTTGCTTCCTCCATCCTTGTTTTCTCCATTCCTCCCTGTCAAAATAAAGGTTAAATAAAATAAATAAATACAATTGGAGAAGAGGATCCTAGGTCCCGCCCTCGGACTTCCAATTAGCTTTTAGAGAGGAGAAGTTAAGAATGGAGGAAGCAAGGATTTGGCAGCTTGTAAATGTTTTGAATAAAGCCCAAGCTTTACTTCTGGATCCTCGCTGTTTCCAGACTTCTAATTAGCTCCTGATATCAGCACTCCTACTCAGAGAAGCTTGATACGGCCAGTGGTGTAGTGGTGCCTGGTTTACTTCTTCAAATAGTCTCTCCTTTACACTCATTGGGAACACAGACTATGACCTGTGACTGGCATAATGCAATATTTTTTTACCCCAAGCTATGGCACATTCTTGGCATGTTAGGGAAAGTGCAACATGGTGTGACATTATCAAACTATGTCAGTAAGGAGATAACATATAGCCTAACCGAGTGGTGCAGCGGTCTAAGGCATTGCATCGCAGTGCTTGAGGCGTCACTACAGACCCGGGTTCGATCACAGTCTGTATTGCAGCCGGCCACGACCGCGAGACCAATGAGGTGGCGCACAATTGGCCCAGTGTCAGCCGGGTTAGGGGAGGGTTTGGCGGGCCAAGATGTCCGACTCCTGTGGCAGACCGGGCGCACGCGCGCTGACACTGTTGGCAGTTGTATGGTGTTTCCTCCGACACATTGGTGCGGCTGGCTTCCGGGTTAAGCAAGCAGTGTGTCAAGAAGCAGTGTGACTTGGCACGGTTATGTTTCGGGGGACGTATGGCTCTCGACCTTCGCCTCTCCCGAGTCCGTAAGGGAGTTGCAGTGATACCAATTGGATATCATGACAATTGGGGAGAAAAAGGAGTAAAAAAGTATGTTGAAAAATGTATAACATTGCCTGTCAAACACATCCCTCTTTATCAAGGCCTGCCAGCTTGTCTTTATCTTGGGCCGTGAGGTCATCGATGGCATTGCTTGAGGTGCATGCCACATAGTCGAAGTCAGAAGTTTACCTCCACCTTTGCCAAATACATTTAAACTCAGATTTTCACAATCCCGGACATTTAATCCTAGTCAAAATTCCCTGTCTTTGGTCAGTTAGGATCACCACTTTATTTTAAGAATGTGAAATGTCAGAATGATAGTAGAGAGAATGATGTATTTCAGCTTTTATTTATTTAATCACATTACCAGTGAGTCATGCGTTTACATACACTCAATTAGTATTTGGTAGCATTTCCTTTAAATTATTTAACTTGGGTCAAACATTTCAGGTAGCCTTCCACAAGCTTCCCACAATAAGTTGGGTGAATTTTGGCCCATTCCTCCTGACAGAGCTGGTGTAACGGAGTCAGGTTTGTAGGCCTCCTTGCTCGCACACTCCTTTTCAGTTCTGCCAACAGAATGTCTATAGGATTGAGGTCAGCGCTTTGTGATGGCCACTCCAATACCTTATCTTTAAGCCATTTTGGCACAACTTTGGAAGTATGCTTGGGGTCATTGTCCATTTGGAAGACCCATTTGTGAACAAGCTGTAACTTCCTGATGGATGTCTTGAGATGTTGCTTCAATATATCCACATAACACGTCTTCTTCCTGAGCGGTATGACGGCTGCGTGCTCCCATGGTGTTTATACTTGCGTACTATTGTTTGTACAGATGAACGTGGTATCTTCAGGTGTTTGAAATTGCTCCCAAGGATGAACCAGACTTGTGGAGGTCTAGAATTTTTGGCTGATTCTTTTGATTTCTTTTGATTTTCCTATGATGTCAAGCAAAGATGCACTGAGTTTGAAGGTGGGCCTTGAAATACATCCACAGGTACACCTCAAATTGACTCAAATTATGTCAATTAGCCTATCAGAAGCTTCTAAAGCCATGACATCATTTTCTGGAATTTTCCAAGCTGTTTAAAGGCACAGTCAACTTAGTGCAAACTTCTGACCCACTGGAATTGTGATACAGTGAAATAATCTGTCTGTAAACAATTGTTGGAAAAATGACTTGTGTCATGCACAAAGTAGATAATGGACTTGCCAAAACTATAGTTTGTTAACAAGAAATTTGTGGAGTGGTTGAAAAATGAGTTTTAATGACTCCAACCTAAGTGTATGTAAACTTCCGACTTCAACTGTACATTTAGCCTGGGTCACATGATCCTTTTTGGATCAGACACTAGACATTTTTGTTATTTACATGTCTGTTCATAGCAGACAGTGTTGTACTATTGTTCATTATTTGATTTTGTATTTAATTTTTTTTTATTCGTCATATTCCCAGAATACAACAGGTATTACAGTGAAATGCTTACTTACAAGCCCTTAACCAAAAATGACCCTTTCTGGAGCAGGCGTTCCGCTAGCGACCCACCTCGACAACATCGGATGAAATTGCAGAGCGCCAAATTCAAATTACAGAAATAGTCATAATAAACATTCATAAAAATACAAGTGTTATACATCGGCTTAAAGATTTTCCTTCTTGTTAATCCAGCCGCTTTGTCAGATTTCAAAAAGACTTTACTGCGAAAGCATACCATGCAATTACCTGAGGATAGCGCCCCGCATACAAAAGCATACAAACATTTTCCAACCAAATAGAGGAGTCACGAAAGTCAGAAATAGCGATAAAATTAATCACTTACCTTTGAAGATCTTCATCTGGTTGCAGTCACAAGAGTCCCAGCTACACAAATGTTTGTTTTGTTCGATAAAGTCCCTCTTTATATCCCAAAAACTCAGTTTTGTTGTTGCGTTTTGTTCAGTAATCCACTGGCTTAAAGGCGGTCAAAACATGCAGACAAATACATCCTAATAGTACCGGTAAAGTTCGTTGAAACATGTCAAACAATGTTTATAATTAATCCTCAGGTTGTCAATTGTCTAAATAATCGATAATATTTCAACCAGACAATAACGTATTCAATAGAAAGGAAAAACAAAGAAGGGCGCGTTATGTTCAGTAGTTCCAAAACATCCGGTGATTTTGCAGAGAGCCACATCAATTTACAAAAATACTCATGACAAACATTGCTAAAAGATGTTATGCATGGAATTTTAGATCCACTTCTCCTTAATGCAACTGCTGTGTCAGATTTTTTTAAAACTTTACGGAAAAAGCAAACCATGCAATAATTTGAGTACGGCGCTCAGACACAAAAACAAGCCATGCAGATACCTATCATGTTGTGGAGTCAACAGAAGTCAGAAATAGCATTATAAATCTTAACTTACCTTTGATCTTCATCAGAATGCACTCCCAAGAATCCCAGTTCCACAATAAATGTTTATTTTGTCGAAAAAGTCCATCATTTATGTCCAAATACCCCCTTTTTGTTCGCGCGTTCAGTATACAAATCCAAACTCCGGAGGCGCGGGCAAGTCCAGGCGAAAGTTCAGACGAAAAGTCATATTACAGTTCGTAGAAACATGTCAAACCAAGTATAGAATCAATCTTTAATGTTTCAACTGGAGAATTCCTTTGTCTGTAGAAATGCAATCTAATCTAAATTACGGCACACTGAGACGTCCCAGAATCAGGTTCCATTTTATTAACAAGATTTAAAACTCTACTGGTTCACAGTGCACACAAAGGACTGAGTATGTGCAACGCCCCAGGGAGCCCAGAGATCGTGTAACCAATGATGTAAACACACCCTTTTTACCTGAAGGTATAAAGCATTTGAGTTAAGAATTAACATATCAGACTAGAAGGGCCACAAGCTGCAGCTGAGGTCTACGATTAGTCACGACCCCGAAACGCAACACGAGATTGAAGAAGACAAAGGAACCTCTTAACAATCAATGCTACGGTTGAGTAGCTGTATCTAAGAAGGTGAATTTAAGTTATTTCAAATCATTGTGTCCTACACTGCTTTCATCACCACTCTAGGATCATCGACATGGCTGGGTAGCCGTTCTCAGGAGACGACTCTTCCAGAACGAGTGCAAGTAAACAGACAACTACGAAGGACAGTGTGACATGTTGTGAGCAATCAGAGAGTTACACCAGAGAACGAAGGAAATAAGAGGGCCCAATCAAACTCACCTCACCAAGAGGAAGTCGGCCCACAAAGTCAACAGAGATACCCGACAAAGACCTTCAACACATAAATACATGCATTACTTCTTACCCATAAGAGCTGCAGTTCGGGGCAAGCTATTTGGGTTATTGAGATTGTAGTTCCCAAATGTATCCAAATGTTGCTTCTCTCTTGCTTTTTCTCTCTCTTTAACACTCCATCTTGTGTAACAAGTGTCATATAATAATCAAATCAATTTCTGTGGTACGGAATGATTAGTAAGACTCGGGTTTGTGAAGATTCAGAGGTGTACGATGTTCAGGTTGAGACTGATATGAGGAAATTATTAATTGGTGACTGGTATGCTATCTATATATTCTTGAGTTAATTCGGGAGACAATAACTCATTAAACAACTTTTCCTGTGGTGCCCCAAATTCCTAATGAGTAAATTGTTATATTATTAATTTAATCAGGTAATTATTCGATAAATAGCAGTCATCACATTAATGAGTGTCAGTGTAGTGAGTGTGTATATCGAGCCAGAGCAAGAGAGTCAGTGCAAATAAAAAGGGGATCAATGCAAATAGTCAGGGTGGCCATTTGATTAACAATTCAACAGTCTTATGAATTGAGGGAAGAAGCTCTTCCCAAGCTTTTTGGTCTCCGACTTGACGCTCCAGTACCGCTTGCCGTGCATAGCACAGAGAACAGCCTATGTGGTGACTGAGTCTTTGGCACATCTTTGGGGTTTCCTCTGACACCGCCCAGTTTAGAGTTCCTGGATGGCAAGGAGCTCGGCCCCAGTGACGTATTGGTACGTACGCACTTCCCTCTTTACCGACTTGCGTTAGGATGCCAAGTAGTTTCCGTACCAAGATGTGTTTTAGCCAGTCAATATGCTCTCAGTAGTGCAGCTGTAGAACTTTTTGAGGATCTGAGGTCCCATGACAAATTTGTTCAGCCTCCTGAGGGGGAAGAAGCGTTGTCATGTCCTCTTCACGACAGTGTTGGTGTGTTTGGACCAAAGTTCCCTCAAAAATGTTTCCATCACTGAGCAAATTTCAGGTCTGCTGAGAGCAAACTTGAACTTTGTGAAAATGATCTGCAATTTCCAGCACACGTTTACTGTGAACACTGAGGCTGTACCCCCTTTAAGTTAGTTTTAACAGTGTCCACGCAGGCTACTGTGGCAGTTTGATCATAATGTAGACCTACCCTTCAAAAACATTGGAGAGAAATGAAGCCCATAACATTTTAACATGGAAATAGATCAGTCTACAGTATCAGCAATCACATGGTGTTCAATGCAGGCCTCAATGTAGGCCTGCAAGTTCAAACCCCCGAGCTGACAAGGTACAAATCTGTCGTTCTGCCACTGAACAGGCAGTTAACCCACTGTTCCTAGGCCGTCATTGAAAATAAGAATTTGTTCTTAACTGACTTGCCTGGTTAAATAAAGGTAAAATAAAAAAAAATAAAAAAATAAAAAACATTCCATAAGACTTTGGAAGAAATCATGCAGGGCTTGACATTAACCTGTTTATCCACTTGTCCTTCAGAAAAGGAAATAACTGAAAATGTTGTTTGATGCAAGAAACCACTTTACAAAACAAAATTAATTATTATTCCCATACCATTATTAGAGAATCAGACAAATTATGCTACCCTCTGCCTATTGGCTAATTAGCTTGTTGAACACTGTCTCAAAATACAACACTGCCCCTTTAAGACATAAAAAAAAAAAACTCTGACTTGCAATTCAAAGATGGCTAGAAAGGCACACATTTTGTTCTCTTGTAAAAGCAATGTATCTTAGAAATTAGCTATAACTGGGCTTATAACTGACTAGCAGAGAATATAAATGTGCATAGGTAGCTAGCTACATGCAGCTCTCGCTTTGATGTTAAAACAAGCTCATATCGCAACCGCTCATGCTGTAAACACAGTCCAGTTCAAAGTTAACGGCATGGATTCATATATGGCAATGGCTATTTGCATATAGGCCTACTGCAGGTCTGATTGGTAATGGCACACCAGTCTGTGTAGAGTATGGGCCTGAGTCGAGCTTGTCAATGCAAAAGAATCCTACTCCAATGCGCTCTGCCTACAAGAACATATTTTGCAAAGTCTTGCATAGTTAGTTTTGTTTCAGTACATTATATTGAAAGTCTCTAATATTGCATTGATTTGAGCACGATTCCCACAGTAGAGCGAAATGTTTATAGTGTTAACTAAAGAGGAAAACTCTAGAAACTTGAGGAGTGAAGTTCAATCTCGTGCTTCTCTGCACGGGCTGATATGTATTATGTGCGGCAGTCCGAGGGAACATTGGTTTGGACCATGATAGGTCCTTATTGATGGGGTCACAGAGGAACGTGAAGCTCTCAACCCACTATACGGCAGTCCTGTCGATGTGAATGGGAACATGCTCGGCCCTCTGCTTCCTTTAGTCCACGATCAGCTCCTTTGCCTTGCTGACGTTGAGGCAGGTCTCTGACCTCCTCCCTGTAGGCTGTCTCCTCGTCGTCGGGCATCAGACCCACCACTCAAGTTAATGAAGGTGTAAGTTGTGTACACCCTCCTGTACTCCCTGTGGGTGAACAGGGAGTACAGGAGGGGATTAAGCACGCACCCCTGAGGGGGGCCCCCGTGTTGATGGTCAGTGTGGAGGATGTGTTGTTAGCCACCCTCGCCACCTAGGGGCAGCCCGTCAGGAAATTCAGGAACCAGTTGCAGATGGAGGTGTTCAGTCCCAGAGTCCTTAGCTTAGTGATGAGCTTGGAGGACACTATCGTGTTGAATGCTGAGCTCTAGTCAATGAACAGCATTCTCACATAGGTCCTTTTGTCCAGGTGGGAAAGGTTGGTGTGGAGTGCAATAGAGATTGCGTCATCTGTGGATCTGTTGGGGCAGTATGTGAATTGCAGTGGTTCCAGGGTGTCTGGGATGATGGTTTGAGCCATGATCTTCAAATATTTTCATGGCTACAGATGTGAGCGCTATGAGGCAAAAGTCATTTAGCTAGATAGGTGACCTTGGTGTTCTTGTGCACAGGGACTATTGTGTACTGCTTGAAACATGTAGGTATGACAGACTGGGTCGGGAAGAGTTTCAAAATGTCAGTGAAGACACTTGCCAGGTGGTCAGAGCATGCTCTGAGTGCGCGTTCTGGTAATCTGTCTGGCCCTGCGGCCTAATGAATGGTAAACTGTTTAAAGGTCTACGGCGAGCGTGATCACACAGTCACCCAGAACAGCTGGTGCTGTCATAGAATGCATTTAGCTCGTCTGGTAGGGTTGTGTCACTGGGAAGCTTGCGGCTTGTTTTCCCTTTATAATCTGTGATAGTTTGCAAGCCCTACTGCTCTATAAAATGCAGAGATGTATTGCAAAAGAGAATAGCAAAATGGTATTATAGTGGGAAGTAATCTGTGGACATTGGAGGGTTGGATTTAAGATCAGAATGAATGATGGGCTGGCCACTGTGGGTGAAAATCCAGCACTTGCAGAAAGAGGAAATGAGGAGCTGTCCAAGACAGGGGAGAGGGGTTCTACTAAGCTCTATATGGAATGGTTTTAAGAATGTCATACAAAGCTAATGGAATTGGAATTTTAAGACCCCTTGAAGTATCAATATAATAATATTTATTAATGAAAAATGTTATTTGACCTTACTTCTATTAGCCCATACAAATGCATTGATTAACAGATTTACTACATGAAACAAAACATCTAAAGGAAGTTTGTTCTGAAGTGTCTGTCCTACAGTATGTCTGAAAGATCAGGAAACATTTTGTACACTGCTCAAAAAAATAAAGGGAACACTAAAATAACACATCCTAGATCTGAATGAATGAAATATTCTTATTAAATACTTTTTTCTTTACATAGTTGAATGTGCTGACAACAAAATCACACAAAAATTATCAATGGAAATCTAATTTATCAACCCATGGATGTCTGGATTTGGAGTCACACTCAAAATTAAAGTGGAAAACCACACTACAGGCTGATCCAACTTTGATGTAATGTCCTTAAAACAAGTCAAAATGAGGCTCAGTAGTGTGTGTGGCCTCCACGTGCCTGTATGACCTCCCTACAACGCCTGGGAATGCTCCTGATGAGGTGGCGGATGGTCTCCTGAGGGATCTCCTCCCAGACCTGGACTAAAGCATCCTGGACAGTCTGTTGGTGGATGGAGCGAGACATGATGTCCCAGATGTGCTCAATTGGATTCAGGTCTGGGAAACGGGCGGGCCAGTCCATAGCATCAATGCTTTCCTCTTGCAGGAACTGCTGACACACTCCAGCCACATGAGTTCTAGCATTGTCTTGCATTAGGAGGAACCCGGGGCCAACCACACCAGCATATGGCCTCACAAGGGGTCTGAGGATCTCATCTCGGTACCTAATGGCATTCAGGCTACCTCTGGCGAGCACATGGAGGGCTGTGCGGCCCCCCAAAGAAATGCCACCCCACACCATGACTGACCCACCGCCAAACCGGTCATGCTGGAGGATGTTGCAGGCAGCAGAACGTTCTCCACGGCATCTCCAGACTCTGTCACGTCCTCAGTGTGAACCTGCTTTCATCTGTGAAGAGCACAGGGCGCCAGTGGCGAATTTGCCAATCTTGGTGTTCTCTGGCAAATGCCAAACGTCTTGCTCGGTGTTGGGCTGTAAGCACAACCCCCACCTGTGGACGTCGGGCCCTTATACCACCCTCATGGAGTCTGTTTCTGACCGTTTGAGCAGACACATGCACATTTGTGGCCTGCTGGAGGTCATTTTGCAGGGCTCTGGCAGTGCTCCTCCTTGCACAAAGGCGGAGGTAGCGGTCCTGCTGCTGGGTTGATGCCCTCCTACGGCCTCCTCCACGTCTCCTGATCTACTGGCCTGCCTCCTGGTAGCGCCTCCATGCTCTGGACACTACGCTGACAGACACAGCAAACATCTTGCCACAGCTCGCATTGATGTGCCATCCTGGATGAGCTGCACTACCTGAGCCTCTTGTGTGGGTTGTAGACTCCGTCTCATGCTACCACTAGAGTGAAAGCACCGCCAGCATTCAAAAGTGACCAAAACATCAGCCAGGAAGCATAGGAACTGAGAAGTGGTCTGTGGTCACCACCTGCAGAACCACTCATTTATTGGGGGTGTCTTGCTAATTGCCTATAATTTCCACCTGTTGTCTATTCCATTTGCACAACAGCATGTGACATTTATTGTCAATCAGTGTTGCTTCCTAAGTGGACAGTTTGATTTCACAGAAGTGTGATTGACTTGGAGTTACATTGTGTTGTTTAAGTGTTCCCTTTATTTTTTGAGCTGTGTATTTAACCCCTTATTTTTGGCATTAAACAGTCTCCATATATACTTCCATTCATTTTTTCAACTGGTACTGGGAGACCTTCAGATGAGTCTTGAAGCCTGTGGGCGTCCTAGAGCAAAACAACAGACATGTTTGTGAGAGTCTCACTTTACCACAAAGGGGTCATATTAGTGTGTAGCCCAAACTGTTTGGACGCTACAAACAGAAGTTGGCAGATCGGCTGTGTCGACTTCAGACGAGTCCCAAGACGATTGTGAGGGTCGCCGTTCGGACGCTACATATGATTTTGTGAGAAGACTGATTTTCGGGACATCTCATGGTCTGACAAACACCGCTCTAGCTCTGTCACCTTTCACCGCAGATATGGAAATACAATATTGGTGGATAGATGCATCTAATGCTTTAATTGACAGACTTTTATGGAGAAATGTTGTATTATGCTAATTAGATTTGAATGAGTAGGTGTTCTAAAACTTTTGACCGATAGTGTATTATGCATGGCAGAAAAATAAAACTGATTTAAGATGTTTTTGGTGCATAATTGTTCTAGCCTATACTCAAATATTAAATAAATTAGAGTAATTGCCTTTGAGTGTGGACAGTAACATTATGCATACTGGATGGACTGGTTTACCTTGTACTATGCTCCAAAAATGTTAATCCATGAGTCTGGGAGAGAATGTACAGCCCTAGGCGATGTTGTTGGTTCATTGATTATGCAGGGCGGCTTACAGTTAGCCAATGATTATAGTGAATTCCTATTTGATTTTGAATAGCTTAGTAATAGGGAATTGTTTATTTTCCTAATTAATTTGTAGGCACATTACATTTAGCTATACAGAAAAGGGAAAGGGGGATACCTAGTCAGTTGTACAACTGAATGCCTTCAACTGAAATGTGTCTTCCGCATTTAACCCAACCCCTCTGAATCAGAGAGATGCGGGGGGCTGCCTTAATTGATATCCACGTCTTCGGCGCCCGGGGGACAGTTAGAGTTGTTCTGCCTTGGTCAGGGACAGAACAACATATTTTTACCTTGTCAGCTCGGGGATTCGATCCAGCAACCTTTCGGTTACTGGCCCAATGCTCTAATATCTCACCACCATGCGTTTCCATCTCCTCTCTCTTTTATTCCTTTCTCGAATGTGCAGAGAGGCTGTCAACAGTTTAGTGAAATATGCTGTGTTGGAAAAACTTACTGTAGATGTTACTGAACAGATTTCACTTGGTTTCCCAAATTAAGCATTGTATAGCTGCAGGAACAGGGTTGGGGAGCCCATGGGATACAAAGTTTGGGCAGGAAATCACCTGTCGAGCAGTGAGAGCATGCTCCTCAAACAACGGTTGATGCGTGGAGTGAAATAAGTGTTCTTATATGTGTTTCTCAGCCGCTCATATTAAGCACAGCTCTGATATAAAACCAAAGCAGTCTACCAGGCATCGTTGAAAAACGGACCAGTGGGAAAGCGCACGTCCTCCATTCATTACTGGAGTGCCGTTCACTATTGGAGTGCATAGATGTCTTTTTCCCCCTGCCCCTCTTCCTGCCCATTTTAATAATGGGCCAGTCTGAATCCAAACTAATTTTACATAGTAGTAAAGACAATATTAAATTGAGAATAGTCTGATAGGTGAAAATATGATTACTTGAGAGAACAGCTATGCACCCTGAGGCAAGGAGCGCAAGCTTTTTTAGCAACTTTTTCAAATCATCAATAGCCCATAGTTGCATCATGCAGCCCATATATGTTTTGATTTCTAAGACATTCTAAAGTTTGTATCATTCACAACTAAATTTGCCAAATGATTCTAAATCTGGCATGTAGGACAGGGGTGGGAAAACTTTTTGGCTTGAGGGCCACATCGGGATTTTGAAATTCAATGGAGGGCTGTATTTTTGGGGGGACCAATTGTTTGTTCAAATCAATTTTCGGGGGCCTCCCGAGTGGGGCAGCGGTTTGAGGCACTGCATCGCAGGCTGTGTCACAGCTGGCCGTGACTGGGAGACCCATGAGGCGGCGCACAATTGTCCCAGCATAGTCCGGGTTAGGAGAGGGTGTGGCAGGCCGAGATTTCCTTGTCCCATTGCCCTCTAGCGACTCCTGTGTCGAGCCGGGCGCATGCACGGCATTGTGTAAAGCAGCAGTGCAGCTTGGCTGGGTCGTGTTTCGAAGGACGCATGGCTCTCGACCTTCGCCTCTCCCGAGTCCGTACGGAGTTGCAGCGATGGGACAAGACTAACTACCAATTGGATACCATGAAATTGTGGAGAAAAAATAAATAAATATGTTTTTTTTAATGTCTCGCGGCCCGGCGGGCTGGATAGTTTGCCTCCCTTAGTGTAGGACCTGTTTCAAATGATCACTTTTATGCTCAATATAGCCACTTCATTTGCACACTCGCTCTGGAATGGGAAAAACGTCCTTTCTATTTTATTCAGCTAAGTTCAATTATATTCTTCTTACTATATAATCATATAATATAAAATAATGGCAAATTACTTATAAGCCTATCTTGTCAGCTAAATGAACAAGCCTATGGCATGGAGCATAGCCAGATAACATACATTAGGCCAACTCGTATTCTGTTCTTCAGAAATACATTTTGTACATATTGTTTCTTTAGAACTAACTAAAATAAATAATGGATTGGTGGTGTATGTTAAATAGATTTATTAGACTTCTTTAAAAATGTCGCTGTTCCAAAGGCGCCCATCAGCGGTTTGTATGTGTGGAGGCCTGGAGATGCTCAACATGTTTCTGTTAATTGATGGTCAATTACCGTGAGACTGGCAGTCTTTTGCGTGACAATAACCGGCTGACAAAATGTCATGACCGTCACAGCCCTATCCACCACCCAACGGATATCCAGCCAACTTGACACAACTGTGGGAAGCATTGGAGTCAACATGGGCAAGCATCCCTGTGGAATGCTTTCGACACCTTGCAGTGTCAAAATTCATCCACCCCCTAATGAATTAAGACTGTTCTGAGGGCAAAAGGGGGTGCAACTCAATATTAGGAAGCTTTTCCTAATATTTTGTATACTTTTTGTATTTTGTATGTTACAATGACCAGTAAATGGAACAAAAATGTAAATGGTATGATTTCTAAATAATATAGTGTTTTAGTATAGTATAGAATGTTCTCTCACAAGTGAAATGTTCTATTCAAGTTTCGTTGTGAAACTAAGTACTTTCTGTCTGTTTTTGTGGAAGCCCACCGTCGTAGCCACAAAATACACTTAGTACATGTGTCATTATTTGTTATTTCTAAATAAATAATGAGTCGAACAGAACAGCTCTCCCAGATGCTCACGCAGGGAACTCAAAATGTACCCTTCTTCTCTGTAGAACAAGAGGAAGAATTAGAGGAACTGTGAGATGGTTTCCCATGAAATTACAGATTGGACACGCACACACTTTAATTCTTGGAAATGACTCTAAGAGAGAACCACAGTAATTTAAAAGCCTTATGATTCAATAACTTGAGCAGACAGTCTTGACAAGAGAGCTTTTTCCTGTGTGAAGAAATCCATAAGTTCGATAGAAAGTTGCCGACAACTGCATTACAAGCGTGTCAAAAACTGAGCTAGAATATAATTGGAGAGACAGAGAGGGAAAGGACGGGAAACCGAACATTCTGTTTGTCTACACTACTTCATGCTTTCTTTGGGAGGCAAGGTAGCCTAGCGGTTAGAGTTCTGCCAGTAACCTAAAGGTCGCTTGTTCAAAAATACCAGAGCCGTCAAGGTGAAAATCTGTCGACGTGCCCTTGAGCAAGGCACTTAAACCTAATTTGCTCCAAGGGTGCCGTACTACTATGGCTGACCCTGTAAAACAACACGTTTCACTGTAACTATCCGGTGTATGTGACAATAAAACATTTTTTTATGCTCCTCACTCTGTATCCAATTATAAAGACATTCTTCCTGAACTGCATTTTAAAACATCCATTATCATCTTCACCATTGATTACATCAATAGACAGTCGAGAAAATAAACACAACAATCTAATATGAAGTTATGCGATGCAAAAAAAGTCTGATGCGACAAAGGCCATTCAGAAGGATCATCTCAATCTCGTAGCATGTGGCGTCTATGGAGAGTCTTGAACCAGGGCCAGAGACAGAACCAGGCTGGTGGATCCCAGTAGGCTTAGAGTACAGATAGGGAGTTTTATAGAGATGGAGGGCTCACTGTTCGTACCATGAACACTCAGTGAAATACACCATTGATCAGCTAACAGTGAATGTTTTCAGACATAATATTGGTTTGCAAAGGACAAATGAATCATTTAGCTGTTATACTATACATTTTTTTTCAGTGCCCTATGTGCTTAAAACACATTTGATAATTTGCACGCATAAATAATAATCATGGAAAGTACAGCTACCATTTTGTCACATTATACAACAATACATTTGTCCTTATCCCCCAGGCTTAGAAAATACATTTAACAATATCAAATATGCCCTTTCTAAAAATGAATTCAACCCTTTGCTTGTCATGAAGAATTAAAACATCTCAGATCATCATATAGAGAGCAATTATACACTAAATGGAATTCCCCAAGATCACACAGTGAGCAAAATATTGTGTCTTCAGGGACTACCCGTCTCTATAGCCAGAGGGAGGGTGTCGGATCTTAGCTGCCCATATGTACAAATGTACAAATGTTAAAATAGAAGAATTCAGTGGCACAGCTCAAAGTTCAGAGCGGCTGAATACAGGCAAAGTACATTGCAGCAACAAAGGTTAAATTCTCAAGTGCTTCTCTGCCATGGATGTCTGTACATTCTAATTAACAGTGTCATGACTTCCGCCAAAGTCGATTCCTCTCCTTGTTCGGGTCAGAGTTCGGCGTCGCCGGTCTTCTAGCCATCATCGATCCACTTTTCATTTTCCATTTGTTTTGTCTTGTCTTCCCACACACCTGGTTTCAATTCCCTCATTACATGTTGTGTATTTAAACCTCTGTTCCCCCCATGTCCTTGTCCGGAATTGTTTATTATAAGTGCATGTGCACGTTTATCTGGTGTGCGACGGGTTTTGTACCCATTGATTAATTGTTTGTTTTGGATGCCGGTGGTTTTATGTATTAAACTGCTCCATTGTAAACCCAGTTTTTGCTCTCCTGCTCCTGACTTCCCTGCCGCCAATACACACCACTTACAAAGTGTGTATCCTGTGCATATTTTAACATGTTGCCCTCAGGGAGCTGTGCTGAGTGTGGAAGCTATCTGTAATTCAGCTGTAGAATGCAGTGTGCACCTGTGTGTCTGTGTCTGTCTGCAGTGTGCGTTGGATTGCAAAAAGTAAGCATCATTTAATCAGCCTCTGGCTTCTTTTCTCTGAAAATCTTTTCATTATTGTGTCCCTTTATCTAAATCCTCTCACTTTCCCTTGACCTTCCACCTTAGTGAATTACTTGGACTCACGGCAATGCTGTATGTCTGGTGACGAGCACTAGATTGCTTTTCTCTGGCTGAGCTTTCTTTGAACAGGAGTGAAATGTTGGCCATTCACGTCTCAAATGTTTCCACACTACTATATTTGATCATTATATGTTAATACATACACTATGTTCAGTTTGTCATGTTTAACTGACAAAAATATCCATGCTGGCGCAAGTCCTATGAATTAGCCATTTCTAGTAAAACATTTATTCTCTCCATGTTGTAATTGTATTTAGATTATTGGTGACACTTTACTTATTAAAGCCTTACTTATATGAGCCTTCAAAATGTTTTCTATAATACGATAATACCGTAGGTCTCTCTTTAAATGTTTTTTCTCTCCTCCAGTCAGCAGGAGGTGCTCTACTGTTGTAGGGCCCATGTTCCGAGTAGCTGGAGCAGGTCCTGGGGGTGGCAGAGGTGAGTCTGAGCTCTGGAGGAGCAGAAGGCTGACAGAGCACTGGTGGCACTCCACCCTGCTGTCCGGGGTGAGAGACTGAGGGAGCTGGCTATGAAGGCTTGAAGGAGAACCCAGCTGGCTTCAACATTGAGCTCTTCTTCAACGTTTACATGCAGAGTAAGATGCTCCCTGGCATCATCTAAATTAAACAAAGCCACTTTAACACCCCAGCTTTGAAAATTATGCATACATTAGAAATATGTCATCTTTGCTTACATTTTTTTTTACATACAGTAAGAACACTTACATTTGAAATAAATCAATTGAAATAGATAAATGTAAAGTTTCAGTTGACTGTTTTAAGTATTTTTCTATATTCCCTTTACATTTTTGGAAGAAAGACCCAACTGTCATGTCTGCCTACTGTACTGTATAATTTATAACATCGAACCTGGAATAGCATTCAACAGTGCTGCTTTCTGGCTGCAACAGATGAGGGTTTAAATGCCAAATTGATGATAGATATGTTACATGTCCGACTCCCTCTGGTGATGCTGTCTTAAAACCGTTTTTTAACTGTGTTCTCACGGCACCAACCACTATTTTACAGACACTTGTTTCTTTTCCTCAGAGATGGCATAAAGATATTATCAGAACTCAGGATAAGACCCAGATGCAGACAGAGTCAAATATGTTTATTGACCCAAACAGGGAGCGGGCAGAGGTCTGTAATCCAGGGCAGAGTGAATAAGGTACAGAACAGCAGGCAGGCTAGGGGACAGGACAGGCAGAGGTTCGTAAACAGGTCAGAGTAAGGCAGGTACAGAACGGCAGGTAGGCTCGGGGTCAGGGCAAGCAGAATGGTCAGAACCGGGGAGCCTAGGAAACAGAACTTGAGAAAGCAGGGCGACAAGGAAACACGCTGGTAAGACCTGACAAGACGAACTGGCAAAAGACAAACGGAGAACACAGCTATAAATACACTGGGGATAATGAGGAAGATGGGCGACAGCTGTAGGGGGGTGGAGACAAGCACAAAGACAGGTCAGGGTGTGACAGATATACCCAAACTGTCTTAGTAATGAAGTTGATTTAGATGTTTTACTACCACTACAGTTAGTGACTGATGCAATATTATTTGTACACTATTTGTCAAAAATATAAGTAATTCTGTGGCACAGATGGCACTGTTATCTTCCATTACCCAACCATACTTTACCCCAAATGTCTGTGTTATGATAGAAAGTGACAACAGTCTGAGTAGGGATTTGCAATTGACATGTTCTGTGTTGTTCCTTCAAAAATAAGAACTAGAACAAACACATCTACCTTCATGAAATGAATGACATTTGATACTGCTTGTCAGTGTCTGCCATTCAGATCTGTCTGAACAGCTGTTTCTCAATGAAATTATTAATTTTTGTTTGTTTGTTGGTATACTGTCTTTTTACCTGTCAGGAGAGGATCCGAACTTTGCCCTCTTCAATTATGTATTGGAGCAGAGCTGAATAATAGAGGCGATGACCAACGGCTTGGAGCAGGTACTGTACTAAACTCTGAGAGGGTGAGAGGTTACTTACAGCTCTAGGCCTGTTTTCATAAATGGTCTCAGAGTAGGAGTACTGATCAAGGATCAGGTCCCCCCCCCCCCCCATCTATATAACATTCTTCATTTTGATCCAAAAAGCCAAATCTACAGATTTTCACTCCTACCCTGATACGCTTTATGAATACAGCCCCTAATCAGATGAGGCATTACTCTTATCCACTGTGATAATCATACTGATTTCTACATAGTCACTATTTATATTAAGCTTATATAACCTTGTTATCTGATATCACTATACAAGGGCTCAATTTGAGTGGATTCACCACACTGAAGAGCTCAGGCAAATGCTTCTATGCAACAGCCCACAGCCATTCCACAACCATTTGCAGCTGTGCAGTCAAAGCCCATGTTTAATTAACACCACCCTATGATTAGTTAATTGACTATCACACAGAGTTGAAATGCAGATTGGTTTAGTCAGTAGACGTGACTGATGCACGTGGCTGTGGCTCCCTTCAAACACACAGCAGAAATCCTTTAGACAATGACCATCTGAAAAGAGCTTTTGTAGAATCCTGTGCATGTGTGCATGCTCAAGCTTGTGTAAATCGTCAAAAGGACGAAAAAACATATTGAAGACTTGGCACTTTGTGAATGGGATTGGAAATAGAAAATGGGATAATTAAGCAGTGAAATTATACCCCTAAAATCTGTGAAGCCGTGACAGCCAGGCACACCGGGATTTTATAGATCTTCCCACCCCGTTTCAAATATCTCTAATGGCCCCCCCCCCCCGTGCAAGTTTTTTTTATGAGTGTGATGACAGAATGCACTCACTGTTACACAACAGGACAGTTACACTGCCCTCAAACCAAGGCACGCTACCTGCTAATTAGCGATAAGCTATGTTTCAATTTGTCAATTTCAAATTATTTTCTAACAACAGTATGAACTAAGGTGTGTTCCGCCTCCTTATTAATTCACATAGAAGTAGCCCATTTCACTGTTGCGTACTATTTATATTTGAGGCATTACTGAGCCTGACAAACTTCTCTTCAATTAGAGCCCAAGAACTTCCTCAGCGTTTCCCCAGATCAAGTATGCACATTTGCGTGTCTCCATTCAGAACAGAACATGCTTGAAAATTCCCCTCCGGCACATTTTCCGGCTGGCGCCTGCATTGTCTTCATTGTTGTTTTCCTTACTGATAACTTTGGACATGTGTGCGTTCCTATCAAAGTAGTCTGTATCATAGCGCCGGAGAAGATGGCTGACGTTTTACGTGCTTCTAACCAACTGTGTTATTTTGTTCGCTTTTTTGCGTTGTTTGTAACTTATTTTGTACATAATGTTGCTGCAACCGTCTCTTATGACCAAAAATATATTCAGGACATCAGAACAGCGATTACTCACCACGAACAGGCAGAAGCTTTTTTTTCCTTTAATGAGTCCAACGAGCCCGACGTGAAGGACATACTGCTTTACCGGGAACAGGACCAAATCCCAGTCATTTGCGTGAAGATAAGATGGAGAAAAAAAGAGGGCGTAGGTCGGGATGCTTTCTGAGAATTCGTAGGCGATCGAATAAACCCGCGCTGCCTTCCGTTCTACTAGCTAAGGTGCAATCATTAGAAAACAAAATAGACGACCTACGAGGAAGATTAAACTACCAACGGGACATTAAAAACGAATATCTTATGCTTCACGGAGTCATAGCTGAATGACGACATTATCAACATACAGCTGGCTGGTTATACGCTGTATCAGCAGAATAGAACAGCGGCGTCTGGTAAGACAAGGGGTGGTGGACTATGTATATTTGTGAACAACAGCTGGTGCACGATATTGAAGGGAGTCTCAAGGTTTTGCTCGCCTGAGGTAGAGTATCTCAAGATAAGCTGTAGACTACACTATTTACCTAGATGACACTGCTCACATTTTCATCTGTATTTTTCGTAGCTGTCTACATACCACCACCGACCGATGCTGGCACTAAGGCCGCACTCAATGAGCTGTATTTCGAAATAAGCAAACAGGAAAATGCTCATCCAGAGGTGGCTCTCCTAGTGGCCGGGGACTTAATGCAGGGAAACTTAAATCCGTTTTACCAAATTTCTATCAGCATGTTTAATGTGCAACCAGAGGGAAAAAACTCTAGACCACCTTTGCTACACACACAGAGACACATACAAAGCTTTCCTTCACCCCACATTTGGCAAATCTAACCATAATTCTATCCTCCTGATTCCTGCTTACAAGCAAAAGTGACTCGGTCAAGAAAAAAGTGGTCAGATGCTAAGCTACAGGACTGTTTTGCTAGCACAGACTGGAATATAAAAATAACACTGAAACATGCATGAGAGCACCAGCTGTTCCGGACGATTGTGTGAACACGCTCTCCACAGCCGATGTGAGTAAGACCTTAAAACAGGTTAACATTCACAAGGTCACAGGGCCAGATGGATTACAAGGACGTGTACTGCGAGCATGCGCTGACCAACTGGCAAGTGTCTTCACAGACATTTTTAACCTCTCCCTATGCCCAAGAACACTAAGGTAACCTGCCTAATTGACTACGGACCCATAGCACTCACGTCGGTAGCCATGAAGTGCTTTGAAAGGTTGGTAATGGCTCACATCAACACCGTTATCCCAGAAACCGTAGACCCATTCCAATTTGCATACCGCCCAAACAGATCCACAGATGATGCAATCTCTATTGCACTCCACACTGCCCTTTCTCACCTGAACAGAAGGAACACTTATGTGAGAATGCTATTGATTGACTACATCTCAGCGTTCAACACCTTAGTACCCTCAAAGCTCATCACTAAGCATCCTGGGAATAAACACATCCCTCTGCAACTGGATCCTGGACTTCCTGGCGGGCCGCCCCCAGGTGGTGAGGGTAGGTAGCAACACATCTGCCACGCTGATCCTCAACACTGGAGCTCCACAGGAGTGCGTGCTCAATCCCCTCCTGTACTCCCTGTTCACCCACAACTGCCTGGCCAGGAATGACTCCCAACACCATCATTAAATTTGCAAACAACACAACAGTGGTAGGCCTGATCACAGACAACGACAAAACAGCCTATAGGGAGGAGGTTTGAGACCTGGCCGTGTGGTGCCAGAATAACAACCTATCCCTGAAAGTAGCCAAGACTAAGGAGATGATTGTGGATTACAGGAAAAGGAGGACTGAGCATGCCCCTATTCTCATCGACGGGGCTGTAGTGGAGCAGGTTGAGAGCTTCTAGTTTCTCGGTGTCCACATCAACAACAAACTAGAATGGTCCAAACACACCAAGACAGTCATGAAGAGGGCACGACAAAGCTTATTCCCCCTCAGGAAACTAAAAAAGATTTGGCATGGGTCTTGATATCCTCAAAAGGTTCTACAGCTGCACCATCGAGAGCATCACTGCCTGGTACAGAGGGTAGTGCGTACAGCCCAGTACGTCATTGGGGCCAAGTTTCCTGCCATCCAGGACCTACATACCAGGCGGTGTCAGAGAAAGGCCATAAAAATGGTCAAAGACACCAACTAAAGAGTCTCTCTGCTACCGCACGGCAAGTGGTACCAGAGCCTTAAGTCTAGGTCCAAAAGGATTCTTAACAGCTTTTATCCCCAAGCCATGAGACTCCTGAACATCTAATTGAATGTCTACCCAGGCTATTCCCCCCCCCCCCCCACCCCCCCCTTTACGCCGCTGCTACTCTCTGTTATTTTCTATGCATAGTCACTTTAATAACTCTACCTACATGTACATATTACCTCAATTACCTCGACTAACCGGTCGAGGCACATTGACTCTGTACCAGTACCCCTGTATATATCAAATAAAATGTTATTGGTCACATGCGAGTGTAGCGAAATGCTTGTTCTTCTAGTTCCAACCGTGCAGTAATATCTAACAAGTAATCTAACAATTTCACAACAACTACCTTACACACACAAGTGTAAAGGAATGAATATTTATGTTTGGATGAGTGATGGCCGAACGGCATAGGCAAGATGCAGTAGATGGTATAGAGTACAGTAGGGTATGTAAACATTATATAAAGTGGCATTGTTTAAAGTGACTAGTGATACATTTATTACATCCCATTTTTAATTATTATTAAACTTGCTCACTGATTCAGCGTATACATCAATGTTGTTGTCTGAGGCTATCCGGAACATATCCCAGTCCACGTGATCGAAGCAATCTTGAAGCGTGGAATCAGATTGGTCAGACCAGCGTTAAACAGACCTGAGCACGGACGTTTCCTGTTTTAGTTTCTGTCTATAGGCTGGGAGCAACAAAATGGAGTTGTGGTCAGATTTGCATGCGTCGCTGAAGTTAGAGTATAGTCTCGCTATTGTTATTTTACTGCTGCTTTTTAATTACTTATTCCTTTTATTTCTTATTCGTATTTTTTAAACTGCATTGTTGGTTAAGGGCTTGTAAGTATGCATTTTACTGTAATGTCCACACCTGTTGTATTCGGTGCATGTGACTAATAAAATTTGATTTGATTTGAGTGTGTGCCTCAGATGGTAGAACATTGACTATCCAGTAACAGCTCACTTTGTTGAAGCTAACCATCCCATCTCCTCCCTCAAATACACCGGCATTACAAAGGGAGGCTGACTGGACATCCTATCCAAAAACATTGACCCCTAGTGGTCTGAATATTGACTTTGATCTCAGGCCTTTCTTATGGAGGAACACATTTTCCTTTATGAATACATTTTTTAATTGAACTATTTTTTTTACAGCTTATCAGCGTACACCTAAAACTGTATGTTCCCCCATTGATGATGTTCATTATATATTAACATTTAACCAATATTACAATATGTGAAATTGAATGAAACAATAATTTATGTTGATGCTAATATGATGTTCAGTATTCCATTATGTTTCTATAAGATAACAATAGCATATACTATTTTTTAACAGTTTCACTAATTCATTTCAATTAACTTAATCATTATGACACACCCCTCACCACTGTCATTGGTTACACTAATTGTACTGTGTGTCTACATAACCTGGTTCAAGTACATTACCCTGAGGAAGGCACAGTGATGCCGGACACATTGGTAAATACCCATTAAATTGCTGGGAAGATTATACATGGAGTGTGCGACTTTCTTTATTTTGATAGTTTATATGCCTTATTACGTTATCATTATAGTTTCTGTATATCGTGTTGTCGTTTCTACTGTAGCACACTATGTATGGAGCATAATGGCGGTACTGTTTTCAAGTACTGGTCACAAATCATGCATTCCGATTCTTGCATAGATTGTAATGGACACATACGGTGTGTGTAAAATACTTTTTTGAAGGTTGTACTGATTATAATGAGCTAATGCTTAGCTAATTTCCAGCTATGTTTGATGTAATATTTGTTGACTACATACTGGTTGTCAAGTACATGTCTGTCAGACCAAAGATGTTATAACAAAATGAGGTGAGGGGATGGTTCCCTCGTCTTTCGAGTAAACTTCCGGAAGTGAATGATGAAAGTGAATGATGGTAGACGACACACACCCTTCAACATGCATACTGCAAGCAGACCCAACTCATCTTGTAACCTCTTCTTGTGCGCACAAATGACCCATCGTCGGATTACTTTTACCCGTGATGTCATGAATTTGAAATAGAAATCGCTATTAGCTAATTCATATTATGGTTTCCAACATATTATGCTTTCTGAGCTAAATATAACCACTTGTGTTAGGTCAGTCTTCCCTCAGTTAGCACTACAACTAATGTTGCCTACATTTTCCAGTTTGGATGAGAATTGTGTTATGCTGTCACTACTTCTGTGAATGTCTGAACATTGTATCCAAAAATAAACTGCTCACATTGAGGACGTAACGTTGTAAAGACTGTGTTTGTGCAAAACATTTCTGTGAAAAATCAGTGTGGCCAGCTCAAACGCTGACTGTTGTGTTTATCGTAACTAGACGTTTCAAATAAGTGTTCTAATCACACTGGTGTGAGCGTTCGCTGCAAGGACTACTGTAGAATGATCACACCCGTGTGTTCATGGATGTCCGTAAGGCACACCACTGCACTTCAGGATGAAGTATGTGTCTCTTAAAGGTGAATTGGGTGATAAGTAAAGGTATTTCTTTAGTGATACTGCTAACTGATTGTCTGCTGAAAATAAGTAATTATAAAGCCTGGGCCTGGGTGATGGCAATGCTGGGGCCTCTAATGCAGCTCAAATGGAGAATTGAGCTCCAGGAGGAGACAGCCTCTGCTGGGGGACACATGTCAAGACAGGGCTAGAGACCTGGAGCTAGAGTGTCGGCAGGCTATTGAGGCCCCCCGAAAATTCCAAAGAGATGTGAAAAAGTACAAGAGAATACAGAGCCCTGTCAAAACAGCTGAATAACACCACCACTCTGCATACAGAACACTGTTATTTAGGACAAATTAAAAACATCAGGAATGATAGGCCAAGTCAAAGAACAAGCCCCAATAAAACAGTGATTAAGACCTAGGCCAAGGCTGCCAGAACTAGCAGTACCTCTGTATATCACTTCCATTGAAAATGTTCTGCATGATCCGCAAATGTATGTGTTCTCATGTTTTCAACAAATATCAGAGGACTGGATACTTGCGGTAAAAGATTAATCAAGAAAGTAATGTTTTGTCAAAGGAGAACATCTCCTTTACTATGTATTGCAGTCACACCTGGATATGGGGCTATGGTTCTTAGCATGTCATGTTATCTTCTGAGACCATCCAGTAAACCATCGATGAAGCCCCACAACACATTAGAGTTTGCCTTGGTCCGTCACTGTGTGACTTATGCACTCTAGTTGGTCCTAATAGCACAGATGTTTAGGGGTTAACTGCAGGGTAGGTGAGGTCTACTGCTTCATCATGGATTTTTTAACACAGGCTTTCCTTCAGACCAGTAAATGTGGAGTGAATGCAAAGTTGTTGATCCTCTGTATCTTCAAGTATTGTTGTGGCAGCATCATGTTATGGGTATGCTTGCCACTTGCAGGGACTGGTGAGTTTGGTACTTCCATCAAGTAATAACTCTGGTGTGTGAAGACATTCAATCAAGAGAACTTAAAAAATATTTATTTTTATAAATTTTTTCATTCACTTTGAAAATGTGCAGTAGGTTATGTAGATCTAATTGAATCCCTTCACAGCTAAATGTGAAGACTGTGCAAGGGGTGTAGACGTTCAGTAGCGACTGTATATTCAAGACATCCTTAGTAACAGATCTGCAGACAATAGATGGATACACAAGAATAATTTTAAAAATTTACAATCACTTTGGCACTAATTTCAGAACCTTGTGGTCATTTTTCAAAACTCTAGACGCAAAACTTAAATCGGTCATCACTTGTAATATGTTCAAAACATTGCATTGTGCATTCATATTTTAAAAAAAACCTTGCACTTGCACACTCATTGGTTCAAATAACTAATTTATCATGAAATACCATAGGGACATTCATTTAGATCACCCACACACAAGACACCGATAGTTTCACTGTGTAGTTGTTCGTACTATCATTAAATATTGTAGTACATGTTTCATTATGGTACTACACGTAAATACATCACTGTAAAAGGACTAGTATAGAGAATACTACAGTTATACACAATAAAATCACAACAGGTTTCTTTGAATCAAAGCAAAAATGATTAGCTACTCAAAACAAACAAAAAACTACAGTAAAACATCAACTGCAGTGTTCCTCACCTGGTTTACTGTAAAAAAACAAAAAACAAAGGGGGGGTGGGGGGGGGGGGCAAGTACATGGTGGTAAATTATGGATGGGCCTGAAACCATACTTGCACCATTTGAGCATGGTAGAACCTGACATCATCCCAAACAATGACATAGGTCACGCCATCAGCTCTACAGACCTGATTTAGCACATCAAGGAAGGTTACAAGGATAGCTGCATTGTATGATTCAATGCGAGGTCTGCGTCCCACCACACCATCTTCCGATATAGCCGCACACGTGGGGATGTTTGCCCCACGTTGTCCAGGTATTGGATATTTTCCCGCTGGCCAATGAAATTCCGACCTCTCCTCGTCTTGGCCAGGTTGAAGCCTGCCTCATCCAAAAAGAGGAATTTGTGATGGTTTTCGTCAGCATCCATCTCCGTCACCCTCTAAAAATACATTTTGGAAAGAGAATTACTGATTACAATGATGTAGAACTTTGGGGCAATTTTTCACAACAGGCAACTTGAAACTGAACATACTCAATCCTCAGTTGCTTCACTGTCTGCATTTCTTTCAAAAGGCACAGGGTATAGCTGTTTTAGAGACACCTGGTGCCTTTTCAGCATGTAAAGCGGTAAACTTATGGATTCCACATTGTTGAACATGTCGTCATTGTCCAAGCTGTGCTCCCGAATTTCTGTAAAGCGAATATCATTTCTGGCCCGAACCAAATTGACCACAGCCCGCTCTTGTTGGTCATGTCAGAATGTTGCCTCTGCCTCCCCTATTTGGCCTAGTCTCAATTCTGCAGGGGAAATTACAGTAAGAACACATTTATTCCCATCACCTACTCTGCATGCAGTATGGTCATTTGACAATTGAGAGTAGCCAGAAGTTTAGTGCATGCTGAAGACTTACCGGTTCTCATTGCGGAAAAAGTTCTGATGATTGAGGCCATGGTTGATCTTCTGAGGTTTGGTTGAATCATTGTAGCTGCCTCAGTCATTGTCGTGCCATGATTTACGACATGGTCTACAACTATTGCTCGGATTTCATTGGACACTCTTTGCTGTTGCTGCCGCTGTCTTGGTCCGTGGCCTTGTCCTCTAGAAGGGGTGCTTGTCCCCTGCCATTCCTTTGACCACTACGTCTTCCTCCTCCCACTGCTTGACCTCTATTGTGACCTGGATCACCTAAAGGCTCCATGTTATCACTATGTTGTTCTACAGTAGGTGGATACCACTCATTTCACTATATACTCGTACCACAATGTGAAATCAATCATCAGTAACGAGTTGGCAGTATTTGAAAAGCAATTACAAGGGCCTGCATACATACACTCTATTACATACATACACATGCGTGTTAACGCAAGTAGCCTGCTCTTTCGAACAGCGAATCATGTGGCTGCCTGCAACTCAATATATAGAGTATATAGAGCAGAGATCTTTAGTTGTTGTTCAACCAAGATGCGTAATCGTGGTATGATTGTTGGTGCCACACACGGTGGTTTTTACGCACAACAGTCTCTAGAGTTTACAGAGAATGGTGCGATAAACAAAACACATTCAGTGAGCGGCAGTTCTGTGTGCAAAAACACCTTGTTAATGAGAGAGTTCGGAGGAGAATGTCCAGACTCATTCAAGCTAACAGAATGGCCACAAATGCTCAACAGCCATTTTAAAACAATGGTGTGCAGAAGGGCATCTCTTAACATACAACACAATGAATAATTCAGGCTGTTGTGGAGGCAAAAGGGGTTTCTAACCAGTAATAGATAGGTGTACCTAATAAAGTGGCCGGTGAGTGTACAGTAATGTCAAATCTGAAAACATGGTCTGGAAAAGTGGTACATGGGACCATAGAAACAGTATCTGATAAAGAATGATGATGAAATATTACATCCATAGATATCGTCCAATTGGCTCATGATCCACGGTAATTGGTGTAAATGGATCTCGTTATCCTGAACCTTTCATGATCTAAACATGGAATATTGTTTGTCAGTTTCCATAAAACTATCATTAAGAGTAATGACAGTTACTTATCATGTTGAGCAGTTGTTTCAATTGATAGTTAGATCATCGTAATGAAATGAATAGACAGTCATCTCAGTATAGTCATTGTAATGTGTAAATTGCATTTTGAAATGGTAATACTTTGATGTTAAGTTGTGTCATTTGGAACAGGTGATTTTAGTCCAATGAACAAATGATCTTAGCTTTATGTGTATTGTATCCAAGCAATTGGAAAAAGTGTTGGAGTTTTGAAAAATGTGCATTTTGATCATCGGTTGTGAGTTTTGTGTCTAGAGTTTTGAAAAATGACATCAAGGTTTCTGAAATTAGTGCCAAAGTGATTGTAAAAAAACTGTAATGACACATCTTTGTTGTCATTTGTCTTCTTTGCGGTCCTCTCTGCTCCACTTTAACTTCTCTTGACTAAAGAGAGTTACTGTATCTCTGCTTTTTATGTATCAGGATGCAGCTGCGCTGCGTGTGGAAAAGCCTGTGTAGGTTCTGAAGATGGTCATATATTTTATCATGCCCCCCTGCTCTTCTGCAGCATCTCCCATTCTCTACGAAGGCGGAAGTGCTACTCCTCACACTAATGTCCTAGCCCAATTATTGTGTGTGTGTGTGTGTGCATACGCTCATGAGTGAGTGTGTTTGGGTGCCTGCACACATGAATGTTCACTCATCTGTGTGTGCGTGCTCATGTTTGTTTGTGTGTGCACTTTAACATTTCCAAGGAAATGTTATTCCAAACATGTTCAAACACCCCAATGAATTCTGGATTCTAGGACAGGGGTTGGCCATTTGTGATCGACCGGCTCGATTCGGTCTTATGTATAAAAAAAATGTACGTTACATTTACACTACAGTTGATGAACAATGGGAAAGTAATTCTGCTTTGAAAGTGGATAAACTTGTAACCTCACTTTTGAGAAAATGCTCTTCTTTGGCTACACCCATTCAGCATCATTCACACCCTCTTAAGCTTTAGCCCCATCCGTCTCTTTAAGGATTCACATGTGAGGCCATGTGCTAAACAGAGTGAGTATGGTAGTGTAGTAAACAACCAAAGATTTCTATCAAGATGTTTGTAGGCAGTCGTCGCTGTGACATCATGAACATTCTATTGTTGTCCGACATCAAACTTGTCATTGTGGTTATAAAAAAGTATAAACATAAAAACAACAGGCTGCATTAGCAGCATAACTGGTGTATTTTAACACCAATAAACGCATCTGTTTATGTTAATTTAGCAAACCAGGCTAGCAAACGTCTAGCTAATTTGTATGAATTATTACAGGAAAATAAACTCACAACAAAATCATTATTTATATGTTGATGGAAAGCTAGTTCCAGAAAATAGCTTACGGTTGTGAATGTGACAAAATATAAGCATGGCATTCTACCAGATAATTTTTGAACTTGGACACTGTCTTGTTGGCTTAACGTTATATCCTAATTTGACTTTGGTGCAGGTCATGTTGTTATTCACATTACCTAAACACATTACCTTCCCTGGTGCAAAAACAGTGTCTTATCCCGGAGCTTGAATAAATTACATTACTAAGCTGCTCCCAAATGTACTTCGTCAGGACAAGGAAATCAATTCTATCGTTGACCATGTCAATTGGTGGTGTACCTGTTGATGTATTTCAAGGCCTACCTTCAAACTCAGTACCTCTTTGCTTGACATCATGGAAAAATCTAAAGAAATCAGCCAAGACCTCAGAAAACAAATTGTAGACCTCCACAAGTCTGGTTCATCCTTGGGAGCAATTTCCAAATGCCTGAAGGTACCACTTTCATCTGAACAAACAATAGTACACAAGTATAAAGGAGACGAAAAATTTTCAGTCTCTCGATGTGCAAAACTGATAGAGACATACCCCAAGCGACTTACAGCTGTAATCGCAGCAAAAGGTGGCGCTACAAAGTATTAACTTAAGGGGGCTGAATAATTTTGCACGCCCAATTTTTCAGTTTTTGATTTGTTAAAAAAGTTTGAAATATCCAATAAATGTTGTTCCACTTCATGATTGTGTCCCACTTGTTGTTGATTCTTCACAAAAAAATACAGTTTTATATCTTTATGTTTGAAGCCTGAAATGTGACAAAAGGTCGCAAAGTTCAAGGGGGCCGAATACTTTCGCAAGGCACTGTACCTGCACCAGTACAACCAGTTGGAGGGAATTGTAGATTGTCCCATACATGTGGTGCAAAGAAACTAAAAGTAGATTTACCTAACTTTGAGGAGAAGAAAGGGATTTCCTACCTATCCCTGGGATCGGGTATGGTAACTCGTACAGCTAAGGCTGGGCATGAATACAACAGATTTGGTTTCAACAGCCAGTCCATTGGTAGTCCCAATAGCATGCAAAAAAGGGTCAGGGCCTGGGATCATGACTCTTACATATAGGATGATATCCGTGATTCAGCTATGCTTACTGTAGGTCTATTATATAGACTGGAATTAGACGCCTTTTTCACACCGTGAATCTGGGAGAGAACATAAATTGTTTGAAACCTGGATGTTTTACTTCGTATAGACCTAATGAGGCATTTTTTTTTTTACCTTACATCAAAGTAGCATGGCCAAAATCCGACCATAGAAACGTTGATGAAACGACTTTATAAACACTTCCTCACATGCCATTGAACATTTCTGTTCTGTTCTCTTGGTTTTCAAATTAATGTTCTTTTAGCAGCCAAAGGCATAATCCAAGTTATATTGGAAACCCATGCAAGTTGTTGTATCTTCAGATCTCCCCTCTTTCTAAACTTTTAACGGATAGTTATTTCCATCTCTGTCATATGTGTGGTGCACATTTCGCTACACCCGCAAAAACACAAATGGAGATTTGACATTAGAACTTTGTTTTCCTCTATTTTGGGAGTCAGTGTGCGGTATTGCCTGCGCTTATGTCAAGAAATACTAGTTTATCAACATTTTAAACAAAATGTTCTGATCTGTTCCATCAGTCTAAAATTTGGGGATTTAAAGTGGTTTAATGAATTTTGGCTTTATTGTCCAAGAACTGTCCCAGAGTCTGTTTTTAACCATCCCAGACATAGGCAAAAAATAATAATCTGGGGCGGCAGGTAGCCTAGCGGTTAGAGAGGCAAACTAGCAAGCGGAGGGCTGCAAGTTTCAATCCCGAGTCCGACAGGAAAAATCAGACGGGAATTGAGCTGGCAACTGAAGAGTTGCTGGTATCAAATCCTAGATGCCATTGCCTGCCGTGGTGCTCTTGAGCAAGGCACCTAACACCCCACAACAACAGCTCCCCGGGTGGTCAGTGTGGAAGCTCACCACAACTCAAATCAAAGCAAATCAAATTTATTTATATAGCCCTTCGTACATCAGCTGATATCTCAAAGTGCTGTACAGACACCCAGCCTAAAACCCCAAACAGCAAGCAATGCAGGTGTAGAAGCACGGTGGCTAGGAAAAACTCCCTAGAAAGGCCAAAACCTAGGAAGAAACCTAGAGGAACCAGGCTGTGTGGGGTGGCCAGTCCTCTTCTGGCTGTGCCGGGCCAAGATGTTCAAATGTTCATAAATGACCAGCATGGTCGAAAAATAATAAGGCAGAACAGTTGAAACTGGAGCAGCAGCACGGTCAGGTGGACTGGGGACAGCAAGGAGTCATCATGTCAGGTAGTCCTGGGGCATGGTCCTAGGGCTCAGGTCAGTTGAAACTGGAGCAGCAGCACGGCCAGGTGGACTGGGGACAGCAAGGAGTCATCATGTCAGGTAGTCCTGGGGCATGGTCCTAGGGCTCAGGTCCTCCGAGAGAGAGAAAGAAAGAGAGAAGGAGAGAATTAGAGAACGCACACTTAGATTCACACAGGACACCGAATAGGACAGGAGAAGTACTCCAGATATAACAAACTGACCCCAGCCCCTCGACACATAAACTACTGCAGCATAAATACTGGAGGCTGAGACATTAGGGGTTAGGAGACACTGTACAACTCTCCATGTACAACTCTCCATAAACCTGTACATCTATGTGTATCTTGCGGAGGGGTTGGGTTAAAAGCGGTAGCCAAATGTAGCTTAGACCTTGTGTGTAAATTAACAAAAAATAATAATACATTTAATCGGGACAGCCTTAATTTTGAGCCCTGGTTAGTTGTCATGAATGCAACAACAATGTTGCATATCTCAGAACAAAAAAAAACGTATTTAACGAAAAAAAAAAAATTAACACTGCAGGCCAATTCAAATCATTTTAAATAAATGATGCAGTGCAACATAGATATGGCACGAATATCTGTCAGATAGGCCTGGGCTACAACAGTAGGCTACAACCACTTGATCAATACAGTGGACACCTAAGCCTTTGCATGTAATGCCCTGATACTGTACATTTAGTGCTCAAATCTTTGCATATGCTACACATCAAAAAAAGGAATAGTGTTTTTGTAATTTGTTATAGGCTGTTTTTTAAGGACACGTAAATGTGGCTCATTTGGTCAAAGTCCCTCATTTATTAATGGCGCCAGTTTGGATCTGAATATGTCCGTTGAATTTCTCAATTAAAATCTTCCCAGTCATGTTAATCATTTTCATAAAGGAAACCCTGAAGTGGCATATAGTTATGAAGACTTTAGAATATTCATATGAAAATCTGGCACCAATTGGATGGAAACCTAGCTATAGCCACCAAAATACAAGCCGAGATCTACCGCTCAGATTTGATTTATTACATGACTTAAGCATATGCAACATTAACCAATTAAAAACCATTCCGTAACAATGAGGTTTGTGCAGTAGGCTAAAGGCCCAATATATTATCACTACATATTGGCTACGCTTGAATTGCCCTGCCAATGTTGTTTTTATCAGACCATTTTCAAATTATATTTCAAAATTGTAGGTGTATGATCACACTGGTAATAGATCATTTGTTGTGTTACTTGTAAGGCACAGCTGAGTGAGCATAATAATTAG
This sequence comes from Oncorhynchus mykiss, assembly GCF_013265735.2. NCBI lineage: Eukaryota > Metazoa > Chordata > Actinopteri > Salmoniformes > Salmonidae > Oncorhynchus > Oncorhynchus mykiss. The sequence continues at coordinate 64,334,146 of NC_048565.1, forward strand.
CTTTTTTTTACTAGACTGATGACCTACATCTGTCTGATGGGAGTGAGGGAGCAATGGTGAGGCTGCTTCTCAACCGACTCACCGTCCCTCCTCTGTCCTTCCGTTCGCTGACAGAAGGGGACACAGGCTTCCAGCTGATGGCGAAACTTAAGTCGCACTGCATGTTTTGAAATCTTACATTATCCACTTTGCTGTGCATTCAAGGCTTATTTTTTACAGTCCATGGGGTGAGGAAATTGCAGCCCTGGTGATCTAAGCTATTTGATTGGGCAGCGTTAGGCCTATAAGTGCACTTGATTTGCTCTCTGGGCCTGCCGGGTAGACGGAGATCCATAATAACAATCAATCCAAACTGTGCAGTGGCCAACTGATGAATGGAAAGAGACATCTGTTACAAAACACAAAAAGTTGTGTGTCAAGAACTGCAAAGCTGCAGTTTTTGCCACACTCAGTTTCCTGTGTTTTTCAAGAATAGTCCACCAGCCAAAAGAGTCCATATGGGCTAGCATCCCCGTGGAACACTTTCAACACTTTTTAGAGAGCATGCTCCAACGAACTAAGGCTGTTCTGAGGGCAAAAGGTGGGGTGCAACTCAATATTAGGAAGGTGTCCTTAATGTTTTGTACAGTCAGTGTACACTGGTGTTGCTTACCGAGATGACATTGACTGTTCTTGAGTGGCCAAATTACATTTTTTACTTAAATTGTCTTGAAAAATCTATGGCAAGACTTTTATTATTTATTATAAAAAACACAAGGAAGGGGTAACATTAAAGTATTAGAACATGAAGGACAAACAATACAGCATCAAGACACTATCAAACATGTATCAGTCTTTCCGCAACAGAGCCATCCTTATGTGTGAGGGCGCGTGTGCATGATAGTGATATAAAAATATATGTCATAGTTTCCTTTTTCATGATCACAATCTTGTGAAACCCGAACCCTCCAGCCCGAACCCTCCACCCACAGTTCCCCAATAGTTGTCCCTCAACCATTCGAGTCCCCTCCCTCAGTCCCCCAACCAAATAAAGATATTCAATTAATTCCATTCCCCACCCCCAAGAACCCCCCAATGCACCAACAACCAAGAGAATGAACTAAAGAGAAAAAAGGAAAAGACGGAAGAAAACAGCAAACAACAATGCAAAAAAAATATAACAAAACAATACATTTAAAACAAAGGACATCAAGGACAACTGAAATCATAACAGCAATGCCTACTTTATATGTTTGTGTGCATGTCTGGCACTATTACATGTATGTGTGTGTTCTTGTATGTGTTTATTTGAATGAGAGTGTGTGTATATGCATGTGTACAAACACCTGCACGGCATCAGCATCAGGCAAACCGGCATTAGTTGTAAAAACACTGCCACTTAGTGTCATTCAAATGTACTTTTTTTTCTCCTTTATCCTTTGACCATCATCCTCTCTCTCACACAGCAACTCCACTCCCACTTGTCTCCAATTCCACATACCAACCCTCAGCTTCCCTCAGCCCATCCCATCTATCTCTGCTGGTCACCCACTTCGTGTTTCTATGCAACACACATCTTTCAACTATGCTGTGATGTTTAACGTACAATTTCAATCTATCTAATCTAATAGAATCTACAGATTGCGTGTTGAAGAGAAATACTTTTACTAAGAGTATTAGTATATTAGTAATTGACTGACCCGGTCTCTCCAGATCTCCTAACAGTACTATTTCTAGGGTCAATTTTAGATCAATGCTATGCATTTTCAGCCATTCCTGAACCTGAGACCAGAAACAGGCTACCTGAGGGCAATGCCAAAGTAAATGGTTTATTGATTCTGTATCCTCACAACAAAATCTGCAGAGCTTCGATGATTTTATGCCACAAATATTAACATTTTGTTGGTGGCAAGAATTCTATATAATAATTTTAGCTGAAAAGCACGAAGTCTTGAATCTTGTGTTGTTTTATATATCAACTCATACACCCTGTACCATGGACTCAGTACATCAAAAATCTCTTCCTAACTATTTTGCAATCTGAATGGCACAGTTGTCCTCATCCTGGTCCTCAAATGAAACTGGTATACTTTCCTATTTATACTATTTTTATTCCTCCGCCAGTTTTGATCCTTTATATTGGGCAGACAGACCAGCTCCCTACCTCCTCCCACTGCCACCTGCCTCCTCTATTTTTGGGGCAATGCTGTAATCAATTGGTTGTACTCTTGGATTGAGCAGACCTTCCCGTACAATTCTGATAACTCCATGAAGGACATAACAAAATACCCTTTTCAAACATCTTTCCCATAAATACAGGTATTTTATCAACCAGCACTTTTGAGTTCAGCCATAATATTTGTTCTATCTTTTCAGGGGGATGAAATTGAAATTGAAGTTTGAAAAAAAGTATCATTTTCAATTAATTGAAAATGAGACATTGCAATCTGCACAAAGGCAAAAAGGCCATTTTTAAACAATGGATGAGCTTTTCTTATTAATCTACTTGAGAACCATTTAGGGTTCAAATAAAGCTTTTGAATGAGTGAAGTTTTTTAGAGAGATGTTTAGTGCTTTTATATTTAATAATCTCAACCCACCCAATTCATATTCATTATATAGATAGACTCGTTTTATTTTGTCTGGTTTAGCGTCCCAGATAAAGTGAAATATGTTTTGCTCATATGATTTGAAAAATGAATCACCAGGAGTAGGGAGCGCCATAAGTGAGTAAACTGAGATATGACTAAGGAGTTAATCAGGGCAATTTTTCCATAAATAGACAGGCATTTACCTCTCCATGGTTGCAGGATCTTGTCTATTTTTACAAGTTTTCTATTGAAATTCATTGTTTATTTATATATTTTGTGATATGAATACCGAGTGTGTCTACTTCAACAACAGCCAATTTTTTAGGTAAGCTGCAAGGGAATGTAAAAGTTGTATATTTTAACCTTTCTGATCTCCCCATCCCGGATCCGGGTTCGTGAATACAGACTCAAGCTCATTACCATAACGCAACGTTAACTATTCATGAAAATCGCAAATGAAATGAAATAAATATGCTAGCTCTCAAGCTTAGCCTTTTGTTAACAACACTGTCATCTCAGATTTTCAAAATATGCTTCTCAACCATTGCAAAACAAGCATTTGTGTAACAGTATTGATGGCTAACGTAGCATTTAGCATTAGCATTCAGCTGGCAACATTTACACAAAAAAACAGAAAAGCATTCAAAAAAATCATTTACCTTTGAAGAACTTCAGATGTTTTCAATGAGGAGACTCTCAGATAGCAAATGTTCAGTTTTTCCTGAAAGATTATTTGTTTAGGACAAATCGCTCCGTTTTCTGCGTCACGTTTAGCTATGAAAAAACCCCTGTATCCAGGATTGTGTAAATCTATCAGCAAGCTCATTAGCATAACACAACGTTAACTATTTATGAAAATCGCAAATGAAATGAAATAAATATGCCATCTCTCAAGCTTAGCCTTTTGTAAACAACACTGTCATCTCAGATTTTCAAAATATGCTTCTCAACCATAGGAAAACAATCATTTGTGTAAAAGTAGCTAGCTAGAGTTAGCATTTCGCGTTAGCATTTAGCGTTAGCATTAGCGTTAGCATCCAGCACGCAACATTAACAAAAACATAAAAGCCTTCAAATAAAATCATTTACCTTTGAAGAACTTCTGATGTTTTCAATGAGGATACTCTCAGTTAGATAGCAGATGCTCAGTTTTTCCAAAAAGATTCCTTGTGTATTAGAAATAGCTCCGTTTTATACATCACATTTGGCTACCAAAAAAAATCCATAAATTCAGTCCTCAAAACGCAAACTTTTTTCCAAATTAACTCCATAATATCGACTGAAAACATGGCAAACGTTGTTTAGAATCAATCCTCAAGGTGTTTTTCACATATCTCTTCATTGATACATCGTTCTTGGAAACATGCTTTCTCTCCTGAATCCCAGGAGAAAATGCCTGCACCTGAAGATTACGCACAAATTTAGACAAAGGACACCGGGCGGACCTCTGGAAAATGTAGTCTCTTATGGCCAATCTTCCAATGATATGCCTACAAATACGTCACAATGCTGCTAAGACCTTGGGCGAACGACAGAAAGTGTAGGCTCATTCCTTGCGCAATCACAGCCATATAAGGAGAGAATGGAAAACAGAGCTTCAGAAATTCTGCTAATTCCTGGGTGATGCATCATCTTGGTTTCGCCTGTAGAATGAGTTCTGGGGCACTTACAGACAAAATCTTTGCAGATTCTGAAACTTCAGAGTGTTTTCTTTCCAAAACTGTCAAGAATATGCATAGTCGAGCATCTTTTCGTGACAAAATATCGCGCTTAAAACGGGAACGTTTTTTATCCAAAAATGAAATAGCGCCCCTAGAGCTCAAGAATCCAATACGTAATATTGTACACTTATCATAATTAGGTTTTAGTCCAGAGAGTACAGAAAAGTGATCTATATCTTTAATGAGACTTGCAGGGATCTAGCTTGCAGACTTAACATCAAACTTGAGTCATCTATGGCAAGACTTGATAATGGCTTGACATAGCTTCAAGATTTGTTATTAGAATAGTGTGCAACAACCCCATAGGACAGGACATGACAGGAACAGACACTGGACACAAACAGACATTGAAGACGGTGGTGCGGAATGCCTCACGATAAAAAGGTAATAATCAATATCTGTAAAACAGACTAAGCATTAGCACTTTGTTCCGACTTTGATCCACTTATTTGTGGGCAATAACCTTCAATCTGGAGAAGACCACAAAACAAATAAGGCTAGACAAGTTTATCAACAAATATTACCAACACAGTTGTAATAATGGAGCTGTGATTCAGGAAGCAGGTGCAGGTGAAATGTTAAATAAAACAAAACAAATAACGAGACAATTTCACAAGGCTACACACCAGTCCACAAGAATAATACCAACTGAAGAGTGAACATAAACGAGTGACATAAAGGGGAGGAAATGATGAAGGTAATGAAGTCCAGGTGTGAGCCATATTGATTAACAGGTGCACGTAATGATGAGTGCCGGAACCCAACACTGCTCCTCTGGGCCAAACCCCTCCCAGTCCACCAGATACTGGAGCCGACTCCCACGATGTCCAGGGGGGTGGAGGTGTGTCGTGGGGGACTGTTTCGTCTAGGTGACCAGGAACCACCGGCCTGAGAAGGGAAACATGAAAAGAGCGTGAGATACGATAGTGACTGGGTAGTTGTAACCTCTACATCACCTCGTTGACCCTCCGGAGAACCTTGAATGGATAGATGTGACCAAGGTCGCTGGGGCAAGGGAAGCGGCAGGAGCTTCCCTTCTGGAGCATTCCAGGGGGACATTATTTGAGCACATACTGAAAAGAAGTTGACATACCAAGTGATATCCTGCACCAAGTTGGGCCACCAGTACTTCTCAGCGATGGAGTGGATGGTGAGAGAAATACTTGGATGTCCAGCGACAACAGCTGTGTGTGCCCAGGTTAGCAACCGATCCCTTATCCCTGTGGGAACGTAGATGCGCTCGGGACGACAATGCCGGGGTGCTGGCTCCCTCTCTAGAGCCTGGCGGATGTCCAGAGTGTTGGCCTTGATTTTCTTAGAGCCTGGCCGATAGTTCAGCGTGAAGTCGAACGTGGTGAAGAAAAGTGCCCACCTGGCTTGGCGCGGATTCAGTCTCCTCGCTGTCTGTATGTACTCTAGGTTCCGATGGTCGGTGAGGATGATGAATGGTTCTTTGGCGCCCTGCTTTATGGCTGACGGGACCAAGGGGAGAAGGTTCCGACATCTCTTAGGGATGTCATTGAGTCCTCGGTAATCGAAACATGGGCGTAATCCGCCCTCCTTGTTCACGAAGAAGAAACCGGAGGGGAGGAGCAGGAGAAGTTGTGGCAACAGTCAATGCCAAAACATGTCAGAGAGTAACCAGGGTAAGTGTGGAGAGCCAATCTCCAAAAGAAAACAAGACAAACACAGGCGATTCATGCTTTTCACCAACTGTTAGGGTAAGAATGGAAACCGACTTCATAAAGTCAATGAATGATCAATTGGGCATACCTGAACTAGCCAGTAAAGATATAAAGGCCTTCAGAGCCTCAAGATGAGTGACAAAAAAGCAGTGACACTGGAGAAAGAAACTGTTCTGAGGGCAAAAGGGATGCGTGCAATTCAATACTAGGACGTTGCCAAGCCTTTGATACTGGGTAATCCTACAAGGTAGGGAGGGATTTATTTTCTATTTGTCGAGATTGACAGTGGTGTTGAAAATGCAAACTATGATATTGAATTGCCGTTGTTGGTATGTTTTGTTTATTGTTTGTGTGGTGCATTGGCACAGAAACCTGTTGGTGGAAAATTCGTTGCATATATTTTATAAAATATCAAAATGTTGAAAATCTGATTTCTCCCTAGCTGATCATTGTCTGCAGCTGACTCTGATCGTAGTTAATGAAACAAGCAGGGAGCTCATCAGTGGTGGTCGGCGAACGCTCAACCTTTTGACCCGTAGCCCTGTGTGGCATTGACTGTGCCACAAAAGCATGCTGAACACAGGTTGCTACAATTATTGTTATTTGTGGTCGTAAACATTATTGAGTTCATTCTATGAGGGGGGGAAGGTGTTCAATTTATTTTACAGTACAAGGGGAGGGTCATGTGGGGAGGGGGGAGCATTTTTTTATGACACTTTTAGTTGGACCAGCCCCTCCCCCAGTAAATGTTGATCTGTCTCTAAATGCATAGAAATATAATTTATAGAATGTTAGTCTCCTTTCAAGTCAATGAGCTATACTTTCTTTTCATTCTATTTCTATGCATAAAATCCAGACAGATAAATATAGAAAAATTGGGCCCTAAAAACCAAGCTCTGATATCAACTTTTCATGTTTCAGTTTTACTTATAAATTCATGGGCAGAGCAAAGTTAGCTGTGTAGTTGGGAAGTGATGATTTATTATTTCCAAAACACTGCACACAATGATGAGGTCACAGTCACTCCTCAAATGTAAATTGTGTCCTCATGCTAATGTCTAAGAGCCTCCTATCACAAATAAAATTACCAAGGATGTTTGTACGTTTTTCCAAAACAATCCTTGGGCGACTCGGGGAGGGAGCATGAGTGAGTGGATGTCAGGGAGCTTCCTTCTTTGTATTTCAGCAGGAAGTGTAGAGGCTTACTAGTTGTTGAATAGTCAAGCAAGTGGCCGCTTATCTGACGCAGTGACAACATACAACATGCATAAATGAATGATTTACAATATGTGTACTTGGGGCCAAAGGATCAGATAAATATTTTGAGAGATAAACTACCCTTGAAGGTTATTAAACATGGTGTCCCTTACAGATAGGTGTATTATGTAACGCATGTGGATGTGTATGAGTATGCATACCTAGGTAGGTGAGAGAGAGAGAGAGAGAGAGAGAGAGAGAGAGAGAGAGAGAGAGAGAACAGGTGTAGAAGCTGTGGCTGCAGTGTCAGAACTGGTGAAGACTGGACAGATGACAGTCACCAGAGCTGTCCTCAGCCGACTAGGACAGACCGAAGTCAAGGACACAGATCTGCTGGTTGCACGCTACTACCAGAACCAGACACACACACTGAGTCCCAAAGTTCCACAGATGACATTATAAAGGTTAATTCATGCTTAAACCAAGCTCTAAAGCAATATACCTGCAAAATATTTCTGATGGGTCACGGTTTAACACCCTTTGAAAACAAGAAGCGGATCTCTATGTTGATCTGTTATGAAATAGAACAATAAATGGTCAAATAAATACACAGCCAGGAGAGTGTTAGATTCTCATTTTAATTTGTGTAGTTAATCTTCCGTTATTCATTTACTTTATCAAATAGAACAGACAACTTAATTGCCTATCAACAATGCTTGACATGACAGGAATGTGTTTTATTGTGAATTATGTTACAGACAATACAATCAGTACAGTGCTGTGTGACACCATTCTTCCACAATAAATTAATGTGGTGTTTTGTTGATGGAAAACGCTGTCTCAAACGCGGCTCCAGAATCCCCATAAGTGTTCAGTTGGGTTGAGATCTGGTGACACACACACACACTCCCTTTAAACCCCATGTGCTCTTTTGAGACCACTCTTTCAAAGTCACAGATCTTATAGCCAAATGAATGGGCAACTGGGCATTTTTATACATGATGGGATGTTAATTGCTTAATTAACTCAGGAACCACACGTGTGGAAACACCTGCTTTCAATTACTTTATATGCCTAATTTACTCAAGCATTTCCTTTATTTTCGCAGTTACCCAGTGCGGCAAGTTATTGATTATGTAAAGATGTTGATTATAATAGTACTGAATTCATGTTGGAGGTAGTGTTGTCACGGTGACAGATGTTTTACTTCAATACCGATACCAGGTTTAGTATTATATACTGAGTTTGAGTTTGAGTTTATTTTTTATTTTTACAGGGACAGTGCATATTAATCAACGTTTCAGTAAAAGTGCCGGTTTTAGCCAGCCGGCTAATTTTCAACCGCAGTCCCTGGGCAGGTTATTAAAAACAATTACAATATAGACAATAGCAGCATAGAACAAGCAAGACATAGCAACATAGGACAAGCAATACATAGCATACAGACAGAGCAACATAGGACAAGCAAGATGCAGCATACAGACAGAGCAACATAAAATAAAAAGCAGCAAGACAAAATTCATAAAAGCAACAAAGTGTTTCCACACCTCACAAGCTACAGACAACAGACAACATGGAAAGCGGCAACACACAACTAGGGACCATGTTCACAAATCTGATTGACCTTTAGCCATGTCTTCAAGCATTTTGTGAAAGTGTGATATGTGGTGCAGTTATGTGTGTCTGATGGCAGTGTATTCCAGACATGGGAAGCTCTCACAGAGAATGCAGATTTACTAAAGGTGCTTTTCCTTAGGGGAACTATACAGTCACCTCTCATGGCAGACCTTGTGGATCTGCTGCCATATGTCTGGGTTTTCTGTTTAACAAAAATATTGAGTGGAGGGGGAGCCAGGCCATTAAGGATCTTGAATACAAGACATGCGTCGGTGTATTGCACAAGATTTTCCCAACTCAAGAGCTCATGCTTTCTAAGGATGTGACAAAGATGATGGCTATTGGGCTTCCTATCAAGCACTTTGAGAGCCTGTTTGTAGACAGACTGAATAGGTCTGAATACTCTACACCGAAACGATACCACAAAAACAAAAATCGTATTAGCTAAAGTCACAGAATAACCACTGTGTTTAAATTATTATTTTTTTAGATTGAATAATTTGTTTAACTGGTAGAACAAATATAATAGCAAATAGAATAGATTCTATTCTATATTACATTTCTTACAAAAATAATACACCATATTAAATATCAGAAGAATACCTTCAATTTTCCTTATGCAAAACAATATTGGAGACTCAGAGCAGAATTGTATTTTTCACAAAACCATATAAAAAAAATGATACATTTCAGGGTTCATTTGCTCATCAATAGCCATAATTTGGTGTTAAATGACATTCATTAGACCTATAATTCATTATTCATAACAGCTAAATAAGTTGATGTATTAAATTAATTATTTAACCACTCCATACATTTCTTGTTAATAAAACTATAGTTTTGGAAAGTTGATTTACTAGTTTTTATTCAGTTTCAGTTTGATAACCTATGTATTTCATTTTTATGTTATTTTGTTTTAGTGTTAGCCACAGTAATTTGCCTTATTCATGTGGGCTAGGAGCCATTCACAGTTGAAGTCAGAAGTTTACATACACTAAGTTGACTGTGCCTTTAAACATCGTGAAAAATTCCATAAAATGATGTAATGGCTTTAGAAGCTTCTGATAGGCTAATTGACATCATTTGAGTCAATTGGAGATGTACCTGTGGATGTATTTCAAGGCCTACCTTCAAACACAGTGCCTCTTTGCTTGACATCATGGGAAAATCAAAAGAAATCAGCCAAGACCTCAGAAAAAACATTGTTACACACGGTATAAACAAAACATTAAGTCAATAATACAGTAGAAAAAAATAAAACATAAAAGTCTAAACAGTGAGGGCAAATGAGGCAAGATAAGTGAGTTAAGGCAAGAAATAGGCCATGGTGGCGAAGTAATTACAACATAGCAATTGAACACTGGAATGGTAGATGTGCAGAAGATTAATGTGCAAGTAGAGATACTGGGGTGCAAAGGAGCAAGATAAATAAATAAATACAGTATGGGGATGAGGTAGATAGATGGGGCTGTTTACAGATGGGCTAAGCACAGGTGCAGTGATCTGTGATCTGTAGGTGTCTCACTTCAAACTAAGTATTACAGGACACTAAATGAAGTGTACATAAATTGGTTATTAACGTTCTGCTGATTTAGGAAGGCTCTCTCATGATCCACAGGTTACTGTAGGGTGTGAGAGGTATTTAAATGGGTTGATGGACCTGCTAAGCTTGCATTTGTGTGTGTGTGCGCGCGTACGGGTGTGCATGTGTGGGTCTGAAACAAGATGATTTAATTAACATTAACAACATTTAGCAACTCCTCGTTTCCACACATAGCCTACAAGCCACTGATGCAGACCTTTGAAACATCTACATTTTAAAAAGTCTAATAAATCCATGTAATATAGCGTACACCTTCACAGTAAATCCATGATTTAATTTAGACAGGAATAACGAGACATGATATGAAGAAAATGTATTCAATTTCAGAATAACAGAATAGGGTACTCTCAGTAGTCCTTATGTTAGGCCCTGATCTGCCATGGGGCTGTGGGCTACACTAGTTAATTTAGCAGACAAGATTTGCTTAGAATTCCGTGGTATTATTTTATAGTTTGAAGAATATAAAATATAATATATATTTTCACCAAACAATTTGAGGTAGTGAGCACATGGGGCTATTCAAGAGGTTAACAAAGAAACAGGTACTCCTATATGCTTAATTTAGAGTTATTTATATGGGCTAGGCTGTAATTAAAAGGTACAGTGCCTTCGGGATGTAGTCAGAAGCCTTGAATTTCCCCACATTTTGTTAGGTTACAGTCTTATTATAAAGTTGACTCAATTTGGATTTTTTTCCTTCATCAATCTACACACAATACCACATAATCACAAAGCAAAAACAGGCATTTAGACATTTTTGCTAATTTATAAAACCTTTCAAATTTAAATATCAATCAATCAATCAATCAAATTTATTTTATATAGCCCTTCGTACATCAGCTGATATCTCAAAGTGCTGTACAGAAACCCAGCCTAAAACCCCAAACAGCAAGCAATGCAGGTGAAGAAGCACGGTGGCTAGGAAAAACTCCCTAGAAAGGCCAAAACCTAGGAAGAAACCTAGAGAGGAACCAGGCTATGTGGGGTGGCCAGTCCTCTTCTGGCTGTGCCGGGTGGAGATTATAACAAAACATGGTCAAGATGTTCAAATGTTCATAAATGACCAGCATGGTCGAATAATAATAATAAGGCAGAATAGTTGAAACTGGAGCAGCAGCACAGTCAGGTGGACTGGGGACAGCAAGGAGTCATCATGTCAGGTATTCCTGGGGCATGGTCCTAGGGCTCAGGTCCTCCGAGAGAGAGAAAGAAAGAGAGAATTAGAGAGAGCATATGTGGGATGGCCAGTCCTCTTCTGGCTGTGCCGGGTGGAGATTATAACAGAACATGGCCAAGATGTTCAAATGTTCATAAATGATCAGCATGGTCGAATAATAATAAGGCAGAACAGTTGAAACTGGAGCAGCAGCACAGCCAGGTGGACTGGGGACAGCAAGGAGTCATCATGTCAGGTAGTCCTGGGGCATGGTCCTAGGGCTCAGGTCCTCCGAGAGAGAGAAAGAGAGAAGGAGAGAATTAGAGAACGCACACTTAGATTCGAATAGGACAGGAGAAGTACTCCAGATATAACAAACTGACCCTAGCCCCCCGACACATAAACTACTGCAGCATAAATACTGGAGGCTGAGACAGGAGGGGTCAGGAGACACTGTGGCCCACTCCGAGGACACCCCCGGACAGGGCCAAACAGGAAGGATATAACCCCACCCACTTTGCCAAAGCACAGCCCCCACACCACTAGAGGGATATCTTCAACCACCAACTTACCATCCTGAGACAAGGCTGAGTATAGCCCACAAAGACCTCTGCCACGGCACAACCCAAGGGGGGGGGGGGGCGCCAACCCAGATAACCCAAATATCACAATTCCATAAGGATTCAGAGCCTTTACTCGGTATTTGTTGAAGCACTTTTGGCAGTGATTACAGCCTTGAGACTTGAGTATTAAAAAAAATATTTACCTTTTATTTAACCAGGTAGGCAAGTTGAGAACAAGTTCTCATTTACAATTGCGACCTCGCCAAGATAAAGCAAAGCAGTTCGACACATACAACAACACAGAGTTACACATGGAGTAAAACAAACATACAGTCAATAATACAGTAGAAAAATAAGTCTATATATGAGGTGAGATAAGGGAGATAAAAGCCAAAAAAAAGGCCATGGTGGCGAAGTAAATACAATATAGCAAGTAAAACACTAGAATGGTAGATTTGCAGTGGAAGAATGACGCTAAAATGACGCTATGACGCTACAAGCTTGGCACACCTGTATTTGGAGAGTTTCTCCTATTCTTCTCTGCAGATCCTCTGTAGTCTCTGTCAGGATGGATGGGGAGTGTCACTGCACAGCTATTTTCAGGTCCCTCCAGAGGTGTTCGATCGGGTTCAAGTCCGGGCTCAGGCTGGGCCACTCAACGACATTCAGAGACTTGTCCGAAAGACACTCCTGTGTTGTCTTGGCTGTATGCTTAGGGTTGTTGTCCTGTTGGAAGGTGAAACTTCGCCCCCAGTCTGAGGTCCTGAGTGCTCTGGGACAGGTTTTCATTAAAGATATCTCTATACTTTTCTCTGTTCATCTTTCTGACTAGTATCCCAGTCCCTGCCGCTGAAAAACATTGTCACAGCATGATGCTTCCACCACCATGCTTCACTGTATTGATGGTGCCAGGTTTCCTCCAGACTTGGCTCTTGGTATTCAGGCCAAAGAGTTCAATCTTGGTTTCATCAGACCAGAGAATCTCGTTTCTCATGGTCTGCGAGTCTTTAAGTGCCTTTTGGCATCCCCAATCGGGCTGCCATGTGCCTTTTACTGAGGAATGGCTTCCGTCTGGCCACTCTACCATAAAGGCCTGATGGGTGGAGTGCTGCAGAGATTGTTTTCCTTCTGGAAGATTCTCCCATCTCCACAGATTACCTATAGACCTCTGTCAGAGTGACCATCAGATTCATGGTCACCTACCTGACCAAGGCCCTTCTCCCCCAATTTCTCAGTTTGGCCAGACGGCCAGCTCTAGGAATTGGCTTGGTGGTTCCAAACTTATTCCAATGAAGAATGATGGAGGCCACTGTGTTCTTGTGGACCTTCAATGCTGCAGAAATATTTTGGTACCCTTCCCCAGATCTGTGCCTCGACACAATCCTGTCTCAGAGCGTTATGGACAATTCCTTCGACCTCATGGCTTGGTTTTTGCTCTGACATGCACTGTCAGCTGTGGGACCTTATATAGACAGGTGTGTATCTGTCATGTACTGTCATGTTGTGTCTTGTTTCTGTCCTTTCCCTTCACCCTGTCTCCCTCTGCTGGTCGTTGTTAGGTTACCTTTTCTCCCCCTCTTTCCCCCAGCTGTGCCTTGTCTCCTCCTAACTACCTCGTCACCCCTTTTCCCACCTGTTCCCTTTTTCCCTCTGATTAGTCCTCTATATCTCTCTCTGTTTCTGCTCCTGTCTTTGTCGGATTCTTGTTTGTGTTGTTCATGCCTGAACCAGACTATCGTCATGTTTGCTGCAACCTTGTCCTGTCCTGTCGGAACCTGCCGGTCCATCTGAGCCTACGTTTTGTTTTGTTATTAAAGAAGCTCTGTTTACGTTAATTCGCTTTTGGGTCCTCATTCACGCACCGTAACAGAAGAATCCGACCAAGAATGGACCCAGCGACTTCGGATCCTCTCCACTCAGCCGTCGAGATCCAGGGAGCGATGCTAGGCAGACACAAGCAGGAATTGTCTGCTGCTCGACATGCCGTTGAGACCCTGGCCACCCAAGTCTCCAACCTCACAGAACAGGTTCACCATCTCCGCCTCGATCCACCGGCCACTTCCAGGGCTTTCGAATCTCCGGAGCCCAGAATCAATAACCCGCCGTGTTACTCTGGGGAGCCCACTGAATGCCGCTCGTTCCTCACCCAGTGTGATATTGTGTTTTCTCTCCAGCCCAACACTTACTCCAGGAGCACTGCTCGTGTCGCCTACGTCATATCTCTCCTTACTGGACAGGCTCGTGAGTGGGGCACGGCAATCTGGGAGGCAAGGGCTGAGTGTACTAACCAGTATCAGGACTTTAAGGAGGAGATGATACGGGTTTTTGATCGACCTGTTTTTGGGGAGGAGGCTTCCAGGGCCCTGTCTTCCCTATGTCAGGGTAATCGATCCATAACAGACTACTCTATTGAGTTTCGCACTCTTGCTGCCTCCAGTGGCTGGAACGAGCCGGCTTTGCTCGCTCGTTTTCTGGAGGGTCTCCGCGCAGAGGTAAAGGATGAGATTCTCTCCCGGGAGGTTCCTTCCAGCGTGGATTCCTTGATTGAACTCGCTATTCGCATTGAGCGACGGGTTGATCTTCGTCACCGAGCTCGTGGAAAGGAGCTCGCGTTCTCCGTTGCCCCCCTCTCCGCATCACTACCATCTTTCTCTGCCGGCTCGGGTGCTGAGCCTATGCAGCTGGGAGGTATCCGCATCTCGACTAAGGAGAGGGAACGGAGAATCACCAACCGCCTCTGTCTCTATTGCGGTTCTGCTGGTCATTTTGTCACTTCATGTCCAGTAAAAGCCAGAGCTCATCAGTAAGCGGAGGGCTACTGGTGAGCGCTACTACTCCTGTCTCTCCTTCAAGATCCTGCACTACCTTGTCGGTCCATCTACGCTGGACCGGTTCGTCAGCTTCCTGCAGTGCCTTAATAGACTCTGGGGCGGAGGGCTGTTTTATGGACGAGACCTGGGCTCGGGAACATGACATTCCTCTCAGACAGTTAAGGGAGTCCACGGCCTTGTTCGCCCTGGATGGTAGTCCTCTCCCCAGGATTCAGCGTGAGACGCTACCTTTAACCCTCACTGTTTCTGGTAATCATAGCGAAACCATTTCTTTTTTAATTTTTCGTTCACCTTTTACACCTGTTGTTTTGGGCCATCCCTGGCTAGTTTGTCATAATCCTTCCATTAATTGGTCTAGTAATTCTATCCTCTCCTGGAACGTCTCTTGTCATGTGAAATGTTTAATGTCTGCTATCCCTCCTGTTTCCTCTGTCTCTTCTTCACAGGAGGAGCCTGGTGATTTGACAGGGGTGCCGGAGGAATATCACGATCTGCGCACGGTGTTCAGTCGGTCCAGGGCCACCTCTCTTCCTCCACACCGGTCGTATGATTGTAGTATTGATCTCCTTCCGGGAACCACTCCCCCCCGGGGTAGACTATACTCTCTGTCGGCTCCCGAACGTAAGGCTCTCGAAGATTATTTGTCTGTAGCTCTTGCCGCCGGTACCATAGTCCCCTCCTCCTCTCCCGCCGGAGCGGGGTTTTTTTTTGTTAAGAAGAAGGACGGGTCCCTGCGCCCCTGCATAGATTATCGAGGGCTGAATGACATAACAGTGAAGAATCGTTATCCGCTTCCTCTTATGTCTTCAGCCTTCGAGATCCTGCAGGGAGCCAGGTTTTTCACTAAGTTGGACCTTCGTAACGCTTACCATCTCGTGCGCATCAGGGAGGGGGACGAGTGGAAGACGGCGTTTAACACTCCGTTAGGGCACTTTGAATACCGGGTTCTTCCTTTCGGCCTCGCTAACGCTCCAGCTGTCTTTCAGGCATTAGTCAATGATGTCCTGAGAGACATGCTGAACATCTTTGTTTTCGTTTACCTTGACGATATCCTGATTTTTTCACCGTCACTCCAGATTCATGTTCAGCACGTTCGACGTGTCCTCCAGCGCCTTTTAGAGAATTGTCTTTTTGTGAAGGCTGAGAAGTGCTCTTTTCATGCCTCGTCCGTCACATTTCTCGGTTCTGTTATTTCCGCTGAAGGCATTAAGATGGATCCCGCTAAGGTCCAAGCTGTCATTGATTGGCCCGTCCCTAAGTCACGCGTCGAGTTGCAGCGCTTTCTCGGCTTCGCGAACTTCTATCGTCGTTTCATCCGTAATTTCGGTCAGGTGGCAGCCCCTCTCACAGCCCTTACTTCTGTCAAGACGTGCTTTAAGTGGTCCGTTTCCGCCCAGGGAGCTTTTGATCTCCTCAAGAATCGTTTTACATCCGCACCTATCCTTGTTACACCTGACGTCTCTAGACAGTTCATTGTCGAGGTTGACGCGTCAGAGGTGGGCGTGGGAGCCATTCTTTCTCAGCGCTCCTTCTCTGACGACAAGGTCCACCCTTGCGCGTATTTTTCTCATCGCCTGTCGCCGTCGGAACGTAACTATGATGTGGGAAACCGCAAACTGCTCGCCATCCGCTTAGCCCTAGGCGAATGGCGACAGTGGTTGGAGGGGGCGACCGTTCCTTTTGTCGTTTGGACTGACCATAGGAACCTTGAGTACATCCGTTCTGCCAAACGACTTAATGCGCGTCAGGCGCGCTGGGCGCTGTTTTTCGCTCGTTTCGAGTTCGTGATTTCTTATCGTCCGGGCTCTAAGAACACCAAGCCTGATGCTTTATCTCGTCTCTTCAGTTCTTCAGTAGCCTCCACTGACCCCGAGGGGATTCTCCCTGAGGGGCGTGTTGTCGGGTTGACTGTCTGGGGAATTGAGAGGCAGGTAAAGCAAGCACTCACTCAAACTCCGTCACCGCGCGCTTGTCCCAGGAACCTTCTTTTCGTTCCCGTTCCTACTCGTCTGGCCGTTCTTCAGTGGGCTCACTCTGCCAAGTTAGCCGGCCACCCTGGCGTTCGGGGTACGCTTGCTTCCATTCGCCAGCGCTTTTGGTGGCCCACCCGGGAGCATGACACGCGTCGCTTCGTGGCTGCTTGTTCGGTCTGCGCGCAGACTAAGTCCGGTAACTCTCCTCCTGCCGGCCGTCTCAGGCCGCTTCCCATTCCCTCTCGACCGTGGTCTCACATCGCCTTAGATTTTGTCACCGGACTGCCTTCGTCAGCGGGGAAGACTGTTATTCTTACGGTTGTCGACAGGTTCTCTAAGGCGGCTCATTTTATTCCCCTTGCTAAGCTTCCTTCTGCTAAAGAGACGGCACAAATCATCATCGAGAATGTTTTCAGAATTCATGGCCTTCCGTCAGACGTCGTTTCGGACAGAGGTCCGCAATTCACGTCTCAATTTTGGAGGGAGTTTTGCCGTTTGATTGGGGCTTCCGTCAGTCTCTCTTCCGGCTTTCACCCCCAGTCTAACGGTCAAGCAGAACGGGCCAATCAGACTATTGGTCGCATCTTACGCAGTCTTTCTTTTCGCAACCCTGCGTCTTGGTCAGAACAGCTCCCCTGGGCAGAATACGCCCACAACTCGCTTCCTTCGTCTGCGACCGGGCTATCTCCTTTTCAGAGTAGCCTCGGGTACCAGCCTCCGCTGTTCTCATCTCAGTTCGCCGAGTCCAGCGTCCCCTCCGCTCAGGCTTTTGTCCAACGTTGCGAGCGCACCTGGAAGAGGGTCAGGTCTGCACTTTGCCGTTATAGGGCGCAGACTGTGAGGGCTGCTAATAAGCGTAGAACTAAGAGTCCTAGATATTGTCGCGGTCAGAGAGTTTGGCTCTCCACTCAGAACCTTCCCCTTAAGACCACTTCTCGCAAGTTGACCCCGCGGTTCATTGGTCCGTTCCGTATTTCTCGGATCATTAATCCTGTCGCAGTTCGATTTCTTCTTCCGCGATATCTTCGTCGCGTCCACCCGGTCTTCCATGTCTCCTGTGTCAAGCCCATTCTTCGCGCCCCCGCTCGTCTTCCCCCCCCCCCCCCCATCCTTGTCGAGGGCGCACCCATCTACAGGGTCCGTAGGATTTTGGACATGCGTCCTCGGGGCCGTGGTCATCAGTACCTAGTAGATTGGGAGGGGTACGGTCCTGAGGAGAGGAGTTGGGTTCCCTCTCGGGACGTGCTGGACCGTGCGCTGATCGATGATTTCCTCCGTTGCCACCAGGTTTCCTCCTCGAGTGCGCCAGGAGGCGCTCGGTGAGTGGGGGGGTACTGTCATGTACTGTCATGTTGTGTCTTGTTTCTGTCCTTTCCCTTCACCCTGTCTCCCTCTGCTGGTCGTTGTTAGGTTACCTTTTCTCCAGCTGTGCCTTGTCTCCTCCTAACTACCTCGTCACCCCTTTTCCCACCTGTTCCCTTTTTCCCTCTGATTAGTCCTCTATATCTCTCTCTGTTTCTGCTCCTGTCTTTGTCGGATTCTTGTTTGTGTTGTTCATGCCTGAACCAGACTATCGTCATGTTTGCTGCAACCTTGTCCTGTCCTGTCGGAACCTGCCGGTCCATCTGAGCCTACGTTTTGTTTTGTTATTAAAGAAGCTCTGTTTACGTTAATTCGCTTTTGGGTCCTCATTCACGCACCGTAACAGTATCTTTCCAAATCATATCCAATCAATTGAATTTACCACAGGTGGACTCCAATCAAGTTGTTGAAACATCTCAAGGATGATCAATGGAAACAGGATGCACCTGAGCTCAAATTTGAGTCTCATAGCAAAGGGTCGGAATACTTATGTAAATAAGGTCTTTCTGTTTTTTATATTTTATAATTTTGCTTACATTTCTTTCCCATTTTAGCTTCCCGCAGCTGGTCTAGTCATATAGTCAGAGACATGGGGCTACTATGGCATATAGATAACTTGAGGAACAACCTGTTATTGTTTCCAATCATCTTTGCTTCTGAGAAATTTGGTCACGTGGCATAAGACAAAGAGCCGTTGAGTGTCCACAGTTCTTCAGTCTATCTTGTTCTTTTTCTGTCTTCCAAGGAAACAGCTGTGTGGAGATATGAATCTCATTGACAATTCTATCGGCAGATAGGAGTAACGTTATCACTTGTTTGTGTGCTATGACATCACACATCCGGTACATATAGCCACAAGAAGAAAACAAGGTAGCTTATGATGCCCCAAGGGGTGGAACCAACCATGACAAGCAGTTTTTTGGTTTCCATATAAACCCCTTGCGTTTCTGTTTGGTCTCTTATTGGTCTCGGTCTCCACTTATGGGTGGTCGTTGACCAGCTCCATTGTTGCAATAATTAATCGATATTACAGGTTGATTATTTGACGAAATTGAAAGTCTCTTCTCCCTTACTTGATTAGAATTTCCACGACATAGGCCTGGCCTATAGTAAGATGATGGGAATCTCCTCTTTTTAATGGAGGCCATCACTCTGTTTTCTAACGCAATTGCATTGCTTATAGAAACATGCACAACATGAGCTCATGGGCTCTCATGATGTGTTTCAGTAGATTTTCGATTACGGAGCTAGCCAACAACACAGCTAACACAATCACTGAAGCTGTAAAGACTGCAAATTAGCTGCACCATTTCGTTCTACCTTTTTTTCTTTGTATATATCCATAAAAATGATGCCAGCTGATTTATGATTTTGACTGGCTGAGAAATGCTGCCTGCCTGTCTGTATCGTCCCTACCCCTGACCCCTGACCCTGACACATGGAGATTGAATATGAATATTGAAACACTTTTGCAAATGTCGGAGAGACAGACAGCGAGGTTTATACAAATCACCGCAGTTGAAAACTAAATGTTAGTCTAAAAGAAATGTGAGATAATGTCTAGATGCTTTAATAGTGGAGATCAATTTTATAATTTGCCTGGCTGGGCAGATGAGACAGTGGATTGTGCCGTCAGATGGAACCGAGTAAATAGGCATTTATATTGGTTTATTGGTAACTTGTGGAGTAGACACCGGTTGGAATGCTCTATTAACCAATCAGCATTCAGGATTATAAACACCTGTTGTGTAAGTATAGCTAAACCCTGCACATTTCCACAATGTATGTCCTTAAATGTGGATTTTAAACCTAACCCTAACTAATGAAGGTGAAGTTTGATGCGTTGGTCAACCAGACCTTCCCCGCATTTGGGTGAATGTGTCTGGGAACAAGATTAGGTGTAATGTGACTAACATGACATCACTTTAGAGCGTATGCAATCCTTCAGCACAACATGTCACGCTTTATAAAGCACATGTTTATATTTGACACAGTGGGTTGTGTAACTTTTGACACAGGTGATTGTCACACAGTAATGCCACATTTATGACGCATTTTATATAGTGTAAAGTACGGTTATGATGCTTTATGTTGTGCTTATGAAGCCTTTATGAAGCCTTTATAAGGTGCACTTCATTTAAAGTGGGACCGTCAGCTGTATGCACAAGCGCAGCCTGCCTAGCTACTGCCAGATTGAGAAATATTACTTGACAGACTCCATTCTCTGTCACGAATCGTTGCCGGTCTACTAGCTGCCACCGGTCTACTAGCTGTTCCGTGTTCGTTTGGTTTTGTCTAATTGGTTTCACCTGTTCATTGTTTGGTTGTTAGGGTGGGGTTATTTAAGTTTGTTTAGCCCGCTTCTGTTTGTGCGGGCTTGTTCTTCTGTATTTGTGAGAGGTGTTAGTGTTTGTTGGGTTTTCTCGCTGTCCTGGTATTTTGGTATTTTACCTAAGGGTACTATATTGTTTTTATAGTTACGCCTGTTTGGGTATACTATTTTGTTCCTTTGATTTTGGACATTAAAGCGTGTTTTTTCCCGCATCCTTTGCTCTCTGCGCCTGACTCCACACCCATTCACTCATTGAGCGTTACATTCTCTCTATCCATACATGACGTGAGACAAATTTGACAGAATTACCAAAAGTAACAAACATTCTAGTCCAAAACCATTTTTCATTTTCTAGTATAAACCCTATGAAAGTCCCATCTACTTCTTGGTTCAAGTAATGTGTTGTTTTTGAATGGGCGTCAAGCTTATATACTGAACAAAAATATAAACGCAACATGCAACGATTTCAATGATTTTACTGGGTTACAGTTCATATAAGGAAATCAGTCAATTTATATAAATTCCTTAGGCCCTAATCTATGGATTTCACAGGACTGGGCAGGGGCTACCCGCTGGGGAGCCAGGCCCAGCCAATCACAATGAGTTTTTCCCCACAAAGGGGCTTTATTACAGACATAAATACTTTTTATTGTCCCCAGCACAAGTGGCAGCTGTGTAATGATCCTGATGTTTAATCAGTTTCTTCATATGCCACACCCGTCTGGTGGATGGATTGCCTTGGCAAAGGAGAAATGCTCACTAACAGGGATGTAAACAAATTTGTGCACAAAATTAGAGAAATTAGCTTTTTGTGGGTATAAAACATTTCTGGTATATTTTATATCACCTCATGAAACATAGGACCAACACTTTATATGTTGCGTTTAGATTTTTGTTCAGTAAATCCTAAAATTCATAAAAAATGCTAGATTTTTTTTTTTTCTTCATGAAAATAATTTACGATATACAACGTGTAAAGTTCTATTCGTATTTGGGATTAATTTACCTTTACCCAATGCCTTTTATTAAGGTTTTCGAGTACAAACAAAATGCAATTGAAAACCTTCTTGAAAAGGCATCAGGTAGAAGGAAATGAATCCACAAATATAAATATAATTTGACATACTGTATATCTGAAATGAACATGTTTTCCTGAATTTGATTATACTGTATAAACTTGAAGCCCATTCAAAAACAGTAACCAGGAAGTAGGCAGGACTTCCATAGCATATTAGTAATTTCCGGTGTGTGACTTTGGGAACAACAGGTAAAATAAGGGATATGGGAGAGTGCTTGACGACGAAATGTCCAACCTTAATCCTGCAGTGCAATAGATTACTGTTCTTTCTCTGGTTTAGAAGTGCAGCATTCAGTTGTTCGATCAATGAACAATAGATTGATAGATAGACGATTGCAGCTATACGTAAGAGATTAATTTCCTCTTGGGGATAGTGAGACGCTAGCGTCTCAAGTGGCCAATAGCCTCGGGAAATGCAGAGCGCCAAATTTTAATAAAACGCTATAAAACTCAAACTTTCATTAAATCACACATGCAGGATACTCAATTAAAGCTACACTCGTTGTGAATCCAGCCAACATGTCAGATTTTAAAAATGCTTTTCGGCGAAAGCATGAGAAGCTATTATCTGATAGCATGCACCCACCTGAACCAGTTGTAAACAAAAGAACTAGCGTAGCAGGCGCTACACAAAACGCTGAAATAAAATATAAAACATGCATTACCTTTGACGAGCTTCTTTGTTGGCACTCCAATATGTCCCATAAACATCACAATTGGTCCTTTTTTTCGATTAATTCCGTCCATGTATACCCAAAATGTCAATTTATAAAGCAGGTTTGATCCGGAAAAAAACAGCTTGCCAAAACACAACGTCACTACAAAACATTTCAAAAGTTCCCTATAAACTTTGCCAAAATATTTCAAACTACTTTTGTAATACAACTTTAGATATTTTTACTCTAGACTTGTCTTGTATATGTGCTCTTTTGTTCACTTTTAGTTCCAAGTGTCCTAAGTCTGATGAAGTTTGCTACTTGCAGTTTTATTTTCAACTTTTGTCATTTTAAGGTTCTCCTGCAGTCACGGACCAGATGCTTGAACAGATGTCTCTCATTTGCGCATGTCCCTCTTGAGTCGGTGGCTTGTACCACTCTGTTGCTTGCTGTGACTATGACACAGAAAGGAATGTCGGGCCCCTATGATGGAGCCTAATTGCAGGAGCTAGTGAGATGGGCAAGGCCAGGGCTAGGGTCTAGGGCAGGGGACTGCAATGTGTGGCTCTGGAGAAGCAGGTAGCTCTTTAACTGCTTGTTTGGGTTCTAACCCCTGGGCTAGTGGCTAGGAAACTGCAGCTAACGATGCACACCATCCTTCACCGTCACGCACTTTCTTTTCAGGAACTCTGCAGCGAAAGTAGCATTTTACAGCAGCATTTTACCTTTCCAGCACTTTGTTAAGTGTTTTAGTGGCCTGATTGATTACATTAACAAATGAAGTCTAAATAGTACAGGTGATTGAACGTGAAATAGATGAATCCATTCTAGGCCCAGCAATGTGGAGAGAGCCATGTGTCTCACACTTTAGTGAGGTGAAATGAATGTCTGGTCTGCTAGTGGCTGCCCATTTCACCTCCTCTGTGCCCATTTCACAGTTCCCAAAACCAGTCGAGCCATCACCACCACAGACATCAGCCATCTGTTTTGGATCTGCTCTCTGCCACACAAAATGGCAGCCTGGTATCAGCAGAAAAGGTTCAATCTGGTACTTTTTCCCCAAAAGATAGCAATCAAAGAACATGAGGCTTACATTGCATTCAGTGGGGGGAAGATTAGTGTCACAATATTGACGCCTAGAGACAAGCCTCAGAGACATGATGACTAGGTGAATACATTGCATTCAATGAGATTGACGCATTGATACTGCATAGGTCGAGTTGTTGACACAAATCAATTGCCTTCATGATGTCAAATCTCTCTCTCTATTCTTTAATCCAGGAATCAACAATTACATTCAGTCACGGGCCAATTTTTTCTAGTAGCTATTGACCACAAAAACCCAAAACAGATATAATATTTGACTAAAACATAATGATTTCAAACCTTGCTTACATTTGTATACGATCAGATGTCTCTCTGTTATGCGTGGGAATACCTGGGAACAGATTTCCAACATTTGAATCATTTAGAGCGGATTTCCTGGTGTTTTTACAGTCTTTTTTGTCCAACAATGAACCCCCCCCTCTCATAATGTTGCTACCTGTATACTAGTAGCATTACAAGCCTACACTGCCTGCAAAGTTTTTACCAGATAATTTAGCCAAAGCATCATAACCTCTCTTTTCTAGCTAGCAACCATATTCAGCTTGTCAACATGTGACTGTGACCTGCTCCAAAATCATGTCTACACATTGATGGGATTGAGACATGGGAGCCAGCCAGCCACATCTCTAACTTGCCAAGTTAGCTAACATTAGCTAAAAAAATATATGCTGATGGTCCTGTTGGTCAATGTCATGGCATTGCATACCAAAAGTTGTTTGCCAAAGTGTAAGCGCCAAAAATTATCCGCCCAATTTAGTCAATATAATTGCACTGCTTACCAAAAGTTGAGTGCCCAAAATTGACTGCCAAATTAGTCAATTTACCATCTAGAAAATAACACAATATTAAAGATACTAGTTACAGTGCATTACAAAAGTATTCATCCTCCTTGGCATTTTTCCTATTTTGTAGATGCTGAAAAGGCATTTGATTCAGTGGGATGGGATTATCTATTCCAAGTCATGGAAAGATTTGGTTTCAACAGAGAAGTGATACAGTGTGTCAAAACACTGCATTCGTGTCCGACTGCTAGAATAAAGAATAAAGATAATTGGACATTTGTCATGAATGATGAAATTAGAGCGAGGGGCAAGACAAGGCTGTACTCTTTCACCCACGATCTTCTCCTTGTACATCGAGCCATTAGCACAGGCAATACAACAGGACCCATCTTTAGAGGGAATAACAATAAGAGACAGTGAACATGAGATATGCATGTATGCTGGTGACATTCTGTTATTCCTTAAAGACGCAGGCTCAAGTGTACCTAGATTGATGGATGTTTTACAAACATTTGGAACATATTCAGGATATGTGCTTAACGTACACAAGACCCAAGCCCTAGTATATAATTATACCCCACAGAAAAAGCTGAAGAGCAGGTATAACTTCCAGTGGACCTCTTCATCCATTAAATAACTTGGAGTAAATTTACCAAAAGATAAAACCAAACTTCATGACGTGAATTACAATCACATCCACAAGACAATATATGATGACCTGGACAGGTGGAATCTTAGTAGTAGAATTGAAACAATCAAAATGAACATTGTGCCAAGGTTACTGTATTTGTTCCAATCACTGTTTATAGAAATCCCGCCAAAACAGTTTAGAGAATGGGATAAACGGATATCAAGGTTTATCTGGAACAGTAAGAGACCAACAATTAGATATACAACATTACAACTACCAAAACACATTGGGGGTATGGCCTTACCAAACCCCCTATTTTGTGTCAACCCAATTGAGACCTCCGGTGTGTTGGTGCAATTCAGAATCCAAATCCAAATGGAAAGACATCAAGACTACTTTGACAGAGATACACATACAGTCAGTTTTGGGAAATAAGGACATGGTAATAGAAATATACAATAGACAACATCAGTGGATTAATTTCTCTCTTAAAACATGGTTTAGGGGTAGTTAAGCAAAATAATTTAGACAGAGGTCAAACTGCTGAGTTGGCCCGCATATGACCCCGGCTTCATCCCTGCAATTCAGGATAGCAGATTTCAACAGTGGATGCAGAAAGGCATCACATCATTTAGTACAATCAAAAGGAATGGGGACCTAGAGAACCTCCAGGATCTAAGTAAAAAACATGGCTTGGATAAACAAGATTTTTACAGATACCTACAAGTTCGACACTATTTCTTAAACCTGTCTAGGACTGGGGTTCCGCCAGGAACCCCTCGCCAACAGCCAATGAAATTGCAGGGCGCCAAATACAAATCAACAGAATTCTCATAAATCAAATTTCTCAAACATACAAATATTTTACACCATTTTAAAGATACAATTCTCGTTAATCCAGCCACAGTGTCTGATTTCAAAACTGCTTTACAGCGAAAGCTCCACAAACTATTATGTTAGGTCACCACGAAGCCACAGAAAACCCCAGCCATTTTTCCAGCCAAAGGGAGGAGTCACAAAAAGCACAAATAGAGAACATTAATCACTAACCTTTGATCTTCATCAGATGACACTCACAGGACTTCATGTTACACATTACAAACATTAGTATGTTTTGTTCGATAAAGTGCATATTTATATAAAACAAATCTTATTTTACATTGGCGCATTACGTTCAGTACTTCTAAAACATGCAGTGATTGTGCAGAGAGCCACATGAATTCACAGAAATACTCATTATAAATGTTGATGAAAATGCAAGTGTTATGCATGTAACTTTAGATACACTTCTCCTTAACCCTTACATGCGTGAGTTCCAAATATCTCTAACGGTCGCCTTAGCGTGAGTTTTTTTATGCACGTGATGTTAGAATGTCCTCTCCATTCCAGAATGTGATTGATACGTAACAGTACATTTTATCTGCGCTGCCCTCAAACTAAAGCAGCAGCCTGTTTATATTTATAGGTTGTTTTAACTTCAATTTCAAATGATTTTCTAACAAGTTTTTATTTTCTAAAAACAGTTTGAATTTAGGTGTGTTCCGCCTCCTCATTCACATAAAAATAGTCATTTTTACTTTTGCGGATAATTAAATTTTTGGGACATTTCTGACACGGAAAAAATTCTGCAAGCACTTCCCAATTGTTTGTGCAGTTCACGTCTGCAGCTCATCTCCCGTCAGAACAGGATCTGCACACGTGTTCACATTTTCCATTCCACATAGCGTACTGTATGTATGGAGCATAATATATTTGTGTATATTCTTTATCACCGCGGACACGTGAGGTAACGTTACACATTTTATAACCTTTATGGTGTTATTGTCAATCATGCTTACCTAGCTACATTATTCTATTAGCTCTGTAAAACAATGCTAGTTGCGTCAGAAAACGATTAGCTTGTGTTGTATTTTGAAGCTACCCTGGCCTTATGACTCCCAAGTGGCGCAGCGGTCTATGGCACTACATCTCAGTGCTAGAGGCGTCACTACAGACACCCTCGTTCAAATCCAGGCTGTATCACAACTGGCTGTGATTGGGAGTCCCATAGTGCAGCGCACAATTGGCCCAGCGTTGTCCGGGTTTGGCCGGTGTAGGCCATCATTGTAAATAATAATTTGTTCTTAAATTGCTTGCCTAGTTAAATAAAATAAAAATATGACCATGGTTTGTTTATTTGGTCTATTCAGCATAGCTCTGTTCTGCCCTGCCTTGCCCCCTTGTGGAGCTCAAAAGTTAGTTTCTTACTGTTATAACTCAAATCTGTGATTTTGTCAATGCAATAAACTATTTTTTATAGCAGTGTTTATTATGTTACTTCTTTGTAGTATTGTTTTATTGCTATATCCTTATATTGTGTTCTAATGAATAATTCCTCTTTATTCTGTACTTTCAGAAACCAGAAACATTATTTGCCAATATTATAACTGGAGCTGGACATCTTTGGAGCTGAAGAATGAGGACAGCTTTTGTATGCTAACGTACACTCCTTAACAGTTTTACTGGATGAAAACACAGCAAGAAAACACATATGCCAATATGTAATAGTCATCTATTTTATTTGTTTTCACATGTTTTCAATTCTAGGTGACAAATCATGCATTCCGATTCTTGCACAGATTGTAATGGGCACATATTATGTGGGTAAAATACTTTTTTGAAGGTTGTACTGATTATGATGAGCTAAGCTAATTCCAGCTGTGTAGCCATGTTTGTTGACATACAATGCATTCTGGGATTCAGTCTGTTTGACCAAAGATGTTATAACAAAATGAGGTGAGTAAGAGTTCACAAATTTTTTGAGGACTTCCGGAAATTAATGGTGGGATGTGAACGATGGTAGATGACACACCCCTTCAACATGCATACTATAAACAGACCAAACTCATCTCGTCTTCTCTTATTATCTTCGGTTTCTGTGAGGAAAAAATGCATGGCTGCGCGCTGAAACTAATCGTCGGATTACTTTCAATTTCTATAAAGTGTTTTACCTAGTTATTTCGATCAATGGTGAGCTCACCCGTGATGTGATTAATTATATATTGCTATTAGCTAATTCATATTGTAGTTTATGTCAGCCGAGAGTTAGAAAATATGACTGCTTGTGTTGGGTCAATCTTTCCTCAGCGCTAGGACAAATGTAGCCTACATTTTTCCGGTTAGGATGATCGTGTTATGCTATATTTACTTCTGTGAATATCTGAACAATGCATCCAAAAATAAATTGCTGACATTCTGGACATAACTTTGTAAGGACTGTGTTTGTGTAAATAGTTTCTGAAAAAAGTGTGGCCAGCTCAAACGCTGATTGTTGCGTCATTCGAAACTGCCGTTCTAAACAAGCATTCTAAATGAGTGTCCTAATCACACGGGGTGTGATCGTACGCTTCAGGGACCACTGTAGAACGACCACACCGGTGTGATGGTACGTGTGAAAGGGTTAATGCAACCGCTGTGTCAGATTTTAAAAAACTTTACGGAAAAAGTAAAAAAAAAACAATTTAAAATCTTTACTTGGGTATTCAACCTCAAAGAAACAAACTACAAACTATATTAAACAGAAATGGGAGAAGGAACGTAACATTGAAATAACTGATGAAACATATTTGAGACACAACAAAGCTCCACCAACTCAAGGTCACGGAGAGAATTCTGTTGGAAGAATGTTATACGTTTCTTCATAACACCTAAACTGAAATCAAAACAGACTGGCTCCCTACACCCTTGTTGGAGAGAATGCGGGCTATCGAGGGTGGATCACTCTCATATATTTTGGCAATTAATGTAGGAGCATATAACACATTAGATCTGGTAAAATATATATTTTTTGTACCATCATCTTTGAAATGAAAGAGGAAGGCCACAATGTATTATTCCAGTTTAGGTGCAATTTAGATTTGGGCCACTAGATGGCAGCAGTGTATGTGCAAAGTTTTAGACTGATCCAATGAACCATTGCATTTATGTTCAAAATGTTGTATCAAGTCTGCCCAAATGTGCCTAATTGGTTTATTGATGCATTTTCAAGTTCACAACTGTGCACTCTCCTCAAACAATAGCATGATATTATTTCACTGTAATAGCTACTGTAAATTGGACAATGCAGTTAGATCAATGAGAATTTAAGCTTTCTGACCATATCAGATATGACTATATCCTGGGAAATGTTCTTGTTACTTACAACCTCATGCTAATCACATTAGCCCACGTTAGCCCAACCCTCCTGGGGTGGGATCACTGATCCTGTTAAGCAAATGTTTACTCCTGAACTTATTTAGGCTTGCCATAGCAAAGGGGTTGAATACTTATTGACCTTTCAGCTTTTTATTTTTTTATTAATTTGTAAAAATGTCTAAATAAAAAATTCCACTTTGACATTAAGGGGTATTGTGTGTAGGCCAAAAACAAAACAATCTAAATGTAATACATTTTCAATTCGGGCTGTAACAACCAAATGTTGAAAAAGTCAAGGGGTGTTAATACTTTCTGAAGGTATTGTATCCTAAGATTAATGCATTAACTGTAATTCAGTGTCTGCTAAATGATGTAAATGTAAAAAGTACTGAACTCTACTGTACTGTTCGGTTACTGTACTGTACTGATTGGTTCAGATTTGGTCCGGTCCTGTCTGTGCGTAGAATAATACCCACGTATGCAAAGGAGGATATTGCATATTACTACCTTTGAGTACCTACACTGAAAAAAAAAATGCATTATCATGATGAAACATGAGGTGATGGAGGAGGACAAATGGCATGACAATGGGCCTCAGGATTTCGTTACGGTGTCTCTGTGAATTTAAATAGCCATCGATAAAATGCAATTTTTTGGTTGCTTATGCCTATGCCTACCCATACCAAAACCCCACCCCCACCATGAGGTACTCTGTTCACAACGTTGACATCAGCAAACCGCTCGCCCACATGACGCCATGCACGCTGTCTACCATCTGCCCGGTACAGTTGAAACCGGGATTAATCCCTGAAGAACACACTTCTCCAGTGTGCCAGTGGCAATCGAGCACACAGATGAGCTTCCCTGAGACGGTTTATGACATTTTGTGCAGAAATTCTTTCGTTTTGCAAACCGAGATTCATCAGTTGTCCGAGTGGCTGTTCTCAGATGATCCCGCAGGTGAAGAACCGGATATGGAGGTCCTGGGCTTTTGTGGTTACACGTGCTCTGCGGTTGTGAGGCCTGTTGGACGTACATGCCAATTGCACCATCCCTTCAAAACTTGAAACATCTGTGGGAATTTGTTGCGTGACAAAACTGCACATTTTAGAATGGCCTTTTATTGTCCCCAGCACAAGGTGCACCTGTGTAGTGACCATGCTGTTTTATCTTTATATGCAACACCTGTCTGGTGGATGGATTATCTTGGCAAATGATAAATGCTTACTAACAGGATGTATACTAATTTGTGCACAACATTTTAGAGGAATAAGCTTTTTGTGTTTGGAACATTTCTGGGATCCTTTATTTCAGCTCATGAAACATGGGACCAACACTTCACATGTTGTGTATATTTAGAATAAATCAACATGAAGAGGATGACATTCATATCCATAATTATGCATTTATGTGTAGTACAGATCAGGGACCCATGATGACATTTTGTTACTGTTATTCTGTTCCCAGGTTGTTACGCTCATTTGAATGAGGAGACCAAGGTGCAGCGTGGTAGGCGAACGTCTTACTTTTATTCAAATGAACACCGAAAAAAAAATACAAAACCAACGTAAAGTTCTGCAGGCTACACAGCAACTATACAAAATCAAGATCCCACAAACTAAGGTGGAAAAAAGGCTGCCTAAGTATGATCCTCAATCAGAGACAACAATAGACAGCTGCCTCTGATTGGGAACCATACCAGACCAAACAAAGAAATAGGAAAACTAGATTGCCCACACTGGTCACACCCTGACCAAACCAAAATAGAGAATTAAAAGGATCTCTAAGGTCAGGGCGTGTCACAGGTGTAAATAATTTTCCCTTACTGTAGTTCAATAACCAAAAAAGGTTAGGGTTATGATGTCATAGATAAATGTAAAGGTGTCATGTTATAGCTGACACCCTATTCTTCCTGCATCTTAGAATTTTTCATTAGGAGAAGAAACAGTATTTAACAGAGTTTTTGGAAAAAGTGGTCACATAAAAAACAGGGACATTTTACTGGAATTCTGTTAGCAAACTTTGCATTTGCACAGTTCTTCCAGTAAATCTGTTTTTGTCAAATGTTCAGTGTAAACTGTTATACAGTGGCTTGCGAAAGTATACACTCCCCTTGGCATTTTTCCTATTTTGTTGACCTGGAATTGAAATAGATTTTTGTGGGGTTAGTATCATTTGATTTACACAACATGCCTACGGCCTACGAAGAAGCAAAATATATTTTATTGTGAAACAAACAAGAAATAAAAAAATCTGAGCGGACATAACTATTCACCCCCCCCAAATTCAATACTCTGAAGAGCCACCTATTGCTGCAATTCCAGCTGCAAGTCTCTTGGGGTATGTCTCTATAAGCTTGGCACATCTAGCCACTGGGATTTATGCCCATTCTTCAAAGCAAAACTGCTCCAGCTCCTTCAAGTTGGATGGGTTCCGCTGGTGTACAGCAATCTTTAAGTCATACCACAGATTCTAAATTGGATTGAGTTCTGGGCTTTGACTAGGCCATTCCAAGACATTTAAATGTTTCCCCATAAACCACTCGAGTGTTGCTTTGGCAGTATGCTTAGGGTTATTGCCCTGCTGGAAGGTGAACCTCCATCCCAGTCTCAAATCTCTGGGAGACTGAAACAGGTTTCCCTAGAGAACATGGATGGTCAGCTCCCAGCATTTTCATGCAGTGTAGTAACGACAAGATTTGGCACAATGTTTATTGTTGTTTGACTAGCTAACGTTAGCTGGCTGGCTCCCTAGCTGACAGTGTTAGTCGTATCCTACAACTGTTTGATTCGCTAGTTAGAGCCTGATGTTAGCTAGCTAACATTGAACCTGGATGGTTAGCTCCCAGCGTATTCATACAGTGTAGTAACGACATGATTTGCCACTATGTTCATTGTTGTTTAACTAGCTAATGTTAGCTGGCTGGCTAGTTAGCTGACGTGACGTGTGTGATCTTACATGTTGTTTGCCTAGCTAGGTTCATTGTTTACGAAGCTAGCTACATGTCTTAAGCTAAAGAGTACATCATGAGTTGAATATGGCCAGTGTCAGTAAACGTCTGCAAAGAAGTGTAATGAAATTGTTTCCAGCAGAGTTGGTTACGCTGTTTTCGTGTTATCCATGGGTAAACAACTCATCGGCCAGAGCTAAACGCTCCGAGGGTGAAACAAGATGGGTGGGGCTAAAGCTTAAGAGGGTGTGAACGGTGCTGATTGTGTGTAGACAAAGAATAGCGCTTCACTAGATAACAAAACATTCCAAGGCCATTTTCTCAAAAGTGTGTTACAAGTTTATCAACTTTCCCATTGTTCCTCAACAATGCATTATGATATACAAGTTTGTACCTCTACGTTTATCCAATGTAGAAAAAAACACAATTTCGAATTTTGCTACATAAGACCGAATCCAGGTGGTGAGTCACATTTGTTGCCATGCATATCCTAGAATACGCCAAAATGTAGTAAGAAATGTACACATGGCTGATAAATGAGGCTGTGTTTACATAGGCAGCTCAATTCAGATATTTTGCCAGTTATTTGCGTATCTGGTATCCTGTCTAATATTTTCCCTAATGAGTAAACAGCAAAAAAAAAACATATGGAATCTGATGATTTTACCACCTCAACATGTGGATCTGTATCCTGATACAAACCCAATCCTTCATATGTGACCTCTTTCTGGATGCATTTTTTTACCATGACAACCACCCAAATTGAAAGGAACACTGACAGGAAATGAGCATTGCTCCTGGGTCATTCTTGAATGGTGGTGGTAAAATGCAGTCCCTTGACTTTGGCACCATATACAAACACTATAAAATATGAAGACCATGACAAATAATACATTTTCTGTTTTATCTAACTGTTATTTAATAAGAAAACATACACTGTGTGTACAAAACATTAAGAACACCTGCTCTTTCCATAACAGACTGGCCAGGTGAATCCAGGTGAAAGCTATGATCCCATATTGATGCAACTTGTTAGATCCATTTCAATCAGTTTAGATAAAGGGGAGGAGACAAGTTAAATAATGATTTTAAAGCCTTAAGACAATTGAGACATGGGTTGTGTATGTGTGCCATTCAGAGGCTGAATAGGTAAGACAAAAAAATGTATGTGTCTTTGAACATGGTATGGTTGTAGCTAGGTGCCAGGAGCACCGTTTTGGTGTTAACCAACAAAGGTCTTCACCCTGACTCTTTGCTGTCACTATATACAGTTGGCTACAGCCAGCTACAGAGTGAAAGAGCATGGCTGCTCAGAGGACAGACAGACGTGTAGCTTGCGAGAATAATCTAGTAGTATGGTTCAGTGGTGGTCTCAGGCTAGCACCTAACGCAGTGAAAACTCGGACAGTGTTCTGACCAACAGGTTCTGAGCTTGCAGCTGGTTGGCTAGTTTGTTCTAGGCTAAGTTTCTCCGCTCACCCTATATAGATCTAGCAACTGTGACAATCTCAAAAGGACGGAGTTGGGACATGATTAGGAAGAGGTGGCCTGCATTCTCTGTGAGGAGCCTACATGGTGTGTGTGTGTGTGTGTGTGATCTGCGTTATTTTCAAAAGATGACTGATGTCCACACTGAGATTCAGCTGGTCCATCAGTGCTATTTGTCCATCACCCTCAGCCTTACCGCACCTCGACACGATAAACAGACGGGGGTGATGGACAGCACCTGTCAGCGTGTGGACTCGATGAGAGTGCAGACTGCTCTGATTATTTATGGAAGGTCACTTAAAAAAAGATCCATCGGTGAATTATTAAATGAGAGTCGAACAAGGGGCTTGTTTTGTTTTGTTTTGCTGCATCATTGACCGCATATGTCCATGGCAGACAAAAGAAACACGCATAGATATCAACAGCATTGTTGACGAACCCGCCTCTTGTCTGTCTGGATCATGTTTAAGCTATTGCTAACCCCATTTGTGTAAGTACAAAATGGTAAGGGACTATAATAATAGAAACAGAATCAAAATGGGTGTCTAATGTAATGGTGTGGTCAATCATGCCTCAGTATATTTTTTCTTCTCATTTGCACCCCAGCATCTCTACTTGCACATTCATCTCCTGTACATCTACTGTATCACTCCAGTGATTAATTGCTATATTGTAATTATTTCACCACTATGGCCTATTTATTGCCTTACCACCCTTATCTTACCTCATTTGCACACACTGTATAAAGGCTTTTTTTTTCCAATTGTGTTATTGACTGTATCTTTGTTTATTCCATGTGTAACTCTGTGTGGTTGTTTGTGTCGCACTGCTTTGCTTTATCTTGGCCAGGTCGCAGTTGTAAATGAGAACGTGTTCTCAACTAGCCTACCTGGTTAAATAAAGGTGAAATAAAAAATTAAAGTATGTATGGACGTTGTTATTTTTCTCTAACATCACGTATTGATCTTCTGTGTCAGTGTATGTCACCTCCCACTACACAGCTTCTATCATCTGACCTAGAACATTGTCCGAATGTTAAATGTCTTTCTGAAAGCAACATTTGTCCAAGCAGTTGTGTTGAATGAATCAATACTAAATAAGGTATCACAAGTCTAGCATTCATTCTCATTCTAAATCAATAATAGTTGTGGCCTGAGGACTAGTTGTTGTAATACTGTTTGCATTATTTTTGCGGGGAGTTTACACTCCATTTGATCCCACATGTGTTGCTGTGCTTCTGGTGAACAGCAGTGGGGAGGTGAAAGAGAGACCAAGTCCCGTTGAACAATTGGCAGGGATTGAAAGTGACATGTTGACCACGGATGTCTGGCTCCCCTCTCCTCTGGTTCACAGAAACTTGTGAGAGGTAAGAGCTGAGAGGGAGACATGGTGCAGGAGTGAAGGGGGGGGGTGGGGGGGGGGGGGGGGGGGGGAGAGGAGGAGGGAGGCCTCTCACTCTGTCTCACTCTCTCTGTCTCTCTCTCATTGTCTCTCTCTACCCTTTTAGTGAATCGAATTCATCAAGGTCTAATGCAACCCAGGTGTCCCTGATGGCTATACAGGCCAATTTAATCCACAGCAATAGTCCACTGTCAAGTTAAAGCATAAATACAATATGGTGCAGGGGACACACTCTGTAATATAGTCATAATGAAGGAGGTAATGGGACCTTGTGACATCCCATACTTTCCATAATATCTGGTTCAATGCAACCTGGGCTAATAAGAATGGGATTGGCTCACTGATACATGCATGGAGAAATGTATATATCAACACAAACACAGATTGACATTTGATTGTGATAGTGTATGGAAAAGAAAGAATAGAAAAGAATAGAAACCGTGGAACTGCTTTTCTCTGAGAATTAAAAATTGAGACGGGATTAAGACTATCTTATCTAATGTTTTCCTTGTAATGTCTGTGGATGTACTATGTTATATATGTGCTTTCTGTGTATCTCCTCCTTTACAATGGTATCGTTCACGTTGATTCAGAAACCCAGAAAACTCCTTTTAAAAATATATAATCTTAATAATCAACCGTGTTCCTTGTATAGCCTGTGGATGTACCACGTGATGTCATCTCACAGATGCTAATGCTTGCTGAGTTTGCCCTGTTCTGCAATGGTTTTGCACGTCATGATTCAGAGACCCAGACATCATCACCACCAATAATTGCTTTTAAAAATATATATTTTAATCCAGTACAGACATTAGTTTTTCTAACAACTAGCATGCATGACCTGCAACTCATGACGAAATAGTTACACCAAAAACACAGCAGAACAATTCTCAACGTGCCACTGTAAGTACAATACAACAAACACTGTCGGAGGTGCATGATAGTCCGGGCAAAAATGAGAAAAATATATAAATTATACTTATTTGTCCACATTTGGACTGCTTCTTCAACTTATCAGTATATCAGTCATATTCGTGTCCAAATCTCTGATGTGTTCTTAAAAATGTTCCTCTCCCTGTATTCTCGAAGGCGAGTTACCACCCCTACTACCTGCTCATGTATCCTGAAAAAAACGGAACATTGTCATATTGCTTTTGTGTGTGCAACGTGTATAGGCCTACAGTTTGTGTGTGCATTTGTGTGTGTGTGTGTGTGTGTGTGTTTTCGTTTTACTATCCTTGTGGAGACTCAGCCCTTATTCATACAAACCTTCATTTTCCGGCTTTGTTACATTCGTTCCAATAGGCCAGTGAACAAGACCATGAAGTGTGGCAATGCGAGATGAATTTGTACATTATGTATTTGTTGAGACTGACTCATGCAATATGATCAGGGTCTCTGCTGTACCCGGCATATGGATATTATCACATTATTATTATTACTGTTCAACTTATTCAATGATGGTGCTGCACAGAATGGTGAACAAGAGACGTTGTCAAGATACATTTACATAAGTTTGAATACACCTGAAACGTATTACTACATCTACTGTAACCAGTTCTAAAGTCAAGTGTTACAGTATCTTGTGCTACAATATTGCTGACTGTAGACCCATGCTTTGTGATGTGATCCTCATTGTACAATGCTTTTGTGTACAATGCAACGATATTTGTCGGCGCTAATGATGAGCAGAGCTACTCGGATTCACTGGACCCCTTCACAGAGTCCCATATACATTATTTCTCGACATACAATGTACAGTCACAGTGTGTTGAAGAAAGAAAGGATTTTTTTGTGGACTCATCATAAATATACAGTCTCTCAGTGTCCCAGTAGAGCCAGCAGGGGGCCAGCTGCACCAAGCCTCATTAACTGTCTTTGTTTTGAACGGAAATTTCGCCATCGAATCTGCTCAAGAAGAGAACGAAAAATGTACAGAAACATAGAAAGCAATACCCTCTCAGCAGTTGCCATCACAGGGGCTTCAAAGGGGAAAAGAGCTACAGATTAAAGCATTCTGACGGTAGCCAGCTCTCATCTTCTAAGTCTGGCTCTTCTGGGTAAGAGTAGGACTCGGCACCTGCCCCCTCTGACAACCGTGATAATGCAGGTGGTGCACACTCAAGTTGTACAACTGATGTGCAGCGCATTTGGCACAGCAGTTGTGATACAACAAAGAGTACATCAGTTGTACCAGCTGAGTGTGTACGGGCCCCCTCTAATACAACAAACTGTTAGGTAGCTGATAATAATTAGGCCTACCAGAACAAAAATAACTCACGACTCGAGTAAAGTGGGAGGGAATCTGACAAGCAAATACTACATTTACAGCCACGATTTCTAGCTTGCTGAATTGTTAATATTTAATCACTGTCAACAAGCATTTAATGTTCTTGTCATAATAATGATAAGTAATGATGGAGGGGACTTAAAGAATTAGCGGTTTTCGTGCTGAAAGAATCTTGTATTGTAGTGGAGAGAGGGCTAACGGGAGGATTAGGTGGCCATGATTGTATAAGAGTCAGGACCTTGGTTTAAGGGCACCCTTTGGGTGGCAGTTTCCCCATCACAGCCTAAGGTATTGAGGCGGGAAGAATGCCTCTCACTGGCCCTCTAACACCACTTCCAACAGCATCTGGTCTCCTACCTAGACATCAATCAGGCCTGACCCTGCTTAGGCTCAGATGAAAGCCAGCAGAGAGAGGCAGTCTGGGTAGTCTGTCTGCTTGCCATACATTAAAGTATTATGTCCCTCTTTTGTGCTCCGGTTTCGGACATGTTTCCTCTATTTTTACTAATACATACAAAGTTAACCAGAGAACCTTTGTGGTTACAGCTGGCATCTTTAAACTAACAATTATCACAAGAAGTTTGTGAGTAAGAGAAGATGCATCTGTATAAGAATGGAAAGGGAGGATGTAAAGGCAGTGAGGACTGGAGGTGGGGGGGAGGGGAGTCTTCTGTTGGCCTACATGGGACAGACTTTGTTCTCTGGGATCGGTAGCTGGGCGACGGAGCTGCACTCGCTCGGGGACTCCTCCTCATTCTTAGGCTGAGCATTGCCGCAGACCGGGATGCGGGCGGCGATGGCTGACATCTCGCCCCCCGTGCAGCTCTCCCCCGTCATTCCCGGTCGCTGCGATGTTGCGTTCATGTTCTCTGGCGCAGGCTTGCCGGTAAAGAGCTGGATCAGACACTTCCTGAACTGGACAAAGGTCAAAGGCCATTAGAACAGCCAATCGAAAAGAAAATGTCAGAAAGCCAGTGTTCCTTCAGTAAGAAGGGGATAAAACATTTTTAAACGGGAATGAAATACATTTTATTTTTGGACATGTAGGCTTCTGATTGGTGCCTTATGAACAGTACCCAGGTGATAAGGTGATAGTCACTTATTGCCTTGCAGTGTGATATCTGAACTGGCAGGATACTGTAGCTCCTCATAAAAAGAAGCAGATAAGCGGTAGACAGTTACATGGCTGTGCAGGTAGGAGATATGCATCATACTTATCAAGAGATGTTCAGCACATATTGCAACACTGCCATTGGTTTTTGCTATTTGTTTAAAAGACAGATAGGATGGAGTACTGACCACCATCCTCCTGCTGAAGAAAACACATCAATGGCATGCCAATTTTGTCTAAAAGGGTGGGAGAGAAAAACTCAAAAAAGCTCTGAATCATTACTTGTTTCCACATTACCCTGCAGATAAAACTGTTACGTGACTGACCTTTTTTGCAAGCTTTTTCTGTCCCAAAAGCAGATTCCAGGAAAACCCTCAATGTATCGCCCCCCCCAGCAAATTCAAGCATGACCTGTGCCACTATTGAAGTTTCCATTTCAACATAAAGTCCAAGCTAATGCATCTCACCTCTTTACTTTCCCAAAGGCTGCTGAAAATAAACACTATGGCCGGGTTTTCAATTCAATCGCGGGTTGTAGACAATGCTGCTTTTAAAAGGGCATTTCACATTGAGACGACATATCCCACTGGGAACAGACGTCAGTTCAACTTCTAGTTATGATTTACATTTGGTTGAGTTTTCAGCTGATGTAAATTCAACGTGAAATACCTTTTATAAAAAAAAATCACCATGTCATTGGATTTATGATAAAAGTTTGGTGAGAAAAAAAGACTAAATGCCCTTACTTATGTTGGTTACTTGTTGCAGATCCAATCAGTTTTCAATGTTGATTCAACGTCATCACATCATTGATTCAACCAGTTTTTGCCCAGTGGGATGCTGCGTTTGCAGTGAAAGCAATCTCTGCGAACGTGGGAACATTGCCTTTAAAAGTTGCATTGACTTACAACCCACGATCGGATAGAATCCTGGCCTATTCTCAAATGGATGTTCACTTCGCAGTGTTTTGTCCACTGACATCTTTAAGGCTTTAGCAGAGAACACATTTGAGTGTTTGTTTGACAAATGTGTTCGCTTGATGTTCCAAAAAAAACAAAAACAAGAAAGCAACTATGGCACATTATGTGTCATACCAAGCATAAGGTCATAAATGTGTGAACTTAATGGAACTATGAATGGCTTGAGAAAAATAACGTCAACAACACTTTTTTCTGTCCCATTGAAAGGCTATTCTGGAGGCTAGATGGTTTTCCAAAATGAAGAAGGCAAACATCATAACATTTCACACCACTCAGCTAAGTGGAGAACACATTTCAATTCCCATATTTCTGTGCAATGGACATAGACAGCAGGATTGTGTGTCAGAAGAGCTTTGTTGAGTGGTACAGTGGTTCTGTATAGCTCAGTTGGTAGAGCATGGCACTTGCAATATCAGAATAGTGGGTTCGATTCTTGGGACTACCCATGTAAAATGTATGCATGATGACTCTTGTTTTGGATAAAAGCTTCTGGTAAATGGCATATATTATTATTATTATTACTAATACTCATAATAATATGCCATTTAGTAGTATTATGGTACAGAGCAGGATGTACTGGCATTCTCCTAAAAAAATGTTTTTCATCTTGCCACATACAGTGCCATGCAAAAGTATTCATCCCCCTTGGTGTTGTTTCCTATTTTGTTGCTTTACAACCTGTAATTTTTTGGGGGATTTCATGTAATGGACATACACAAAATAGTCCAAATTGGTGAAGTGAAATGAAAAAAATAACTTGTTTCAAAAAATTTAAAACGGAAAAGTGGTGCGTGCATATGTAATCACCCCCTTTGCTATGAAAGCCCCTAAATAAGATCTGGTGAAACCAATTACCTTCAGAAGTCACATAATTAGTTAAATTAAGTCCAACTGTGTGCAATCTAAGTGTCACATGATCTGTCACATGATCTCAGTATATATACACCTGTTCTGAAAGGCCCCAGAGTCAGCAACACCACTAAGCAAAGGGCACCACCAAGCAAGCAGCACCATGAAGACCAAGGAGCTCTCCAAACAGGTCTGGGACAAAGTTGTGGAGAAGTACAGATCAGGATTGGATTATGAAGAAAATATCAGAGACTTTGAACATCCCACGGAGCACCATTAAATCCATTATTAAAAAATGGAAAGAATATGGCACCACAACAAACCTGCCAAGAGAGGGCCGCCCACCAAAACTCACAGACCAGGCAAGGAGGGCATTAATCAGAGAGGCAACAAAGAGACAAAAGATAACCCTGAAGGAGCTGCAAAGCTCCACAGTGGAGACTGGAGTATCTGTCCATAGGACCATTTTAAGCCGTACACTCCACAGAGCTGGGCTTTAAGGAAGAGTGGCCAGAAAATGCCATTGCTTACAGAAACAATTAAGCAAACATGTATGGTGTTCGCCAAAAGGCATGTGGGAGACTCCCCAAACATATGGAAGAAGGTACTCTAGTCAGATGAGACTAAAATTGAGATTTTCGGCCATCAAAGAAAACGCTATGTCTGGCGCGAACCCAACACCTCTCATCACCCTGAGAACACCATGAAACCTGTTTCAGTCTTCCAGAGATTTGAGACTGGGATGGAGGTTCACCTTCCAGCAAGACAATGACCCTAAGCATACTGCTAAAGCAACACTTGAGTGGTTTATGGGGAAACATTTAAATGTCTTGGAATGGCCTAGTCAAAGCCCAGAACTGAATCCAATTGAGAATATGTGGTATGACTTAAAGATTGCTGTACACCAGAGGAACCCATCCAACTTGAAGGAGGTGGAGCAGTTTTGCCTTGAAGAATGTGCAAGAATCCCAGTGGCTAGATGTGCCAAGCTTATAGAGACATATCACAAGAGACTTGCAATAATAATGAATAAACTTGAATAATAATGGTGAATTCATTTTTTTTTTTCAATCTTCCAAAAATAATATTTTGCTTCTTCAAAGTGGTAGGCATGTTGTGTAAATCAAATGATACAAACCTCCCAAAAAAACATTTTTATTCCATTTTGTAAGGCAACAAAATAGGA